>NC_092711.1:1546912-1684562 GCF_047496885.1 Scyliorhinus torazame | reverse complement strand
CAGTGTAGAGGGAGCTTTACTCTGTATCTAACCCCGTGCTGTACCTGCCCTGGGAGTGTTTGATGGGGACAGTGTGGAGGGAGTTTTACTCTGTATCTTACCCATGCTGTACCTGTCCTGGGAGAGTTTGATGGGTCAGTGTAGAGGGGAGCTTTACTCTGTATCTAACCCCGTGCTGTACCTGTCCTGGGAGTGTTTGATGGGGACAGTGTAGAGGGAGCTTTTACTCTGTATCTAACCCCGCGCTGTACCTGTCCTGGGAGTGTTTGATGGGGACAGTGTAGAGGGAGCTTTACTCTGTATCTAACCCCGTGCTGTACCTGTCCTGGGAGTGTTTGATGGGGACAGTGTAGAGGGAGCTTTACTCTGTATCTAACCCCGTGCTGTACCTGCCCTGGGAGTGTTTGATGGGGACAGTGTAGAGGGAGCTTTACTCTGTATCTAACCCCGTGCTGTACCTGTCCTGGGAGTGTTTGATGGGGACAGTGTAGAAACATAGAACATAGAAAATACAGCACAGAACAGGCCCTTCGGCCCACGATATTGTGCCGAACCTTTGTCCTAGATTAATCATAGATTATCATTGAATTTACAGTGCAGAAGGAGGCCATTCGGCCCCCTGAGTCTGCACCGGCTCTTGGAAAGAGCACCATACCCAAACTCAACACCCTCCACCCAACACCAAGGGCAATTTTGGACACTATGGGCAATTTATCATGGCCAATCCACTAACCTGCACATCTTTGGACTGTGGGAGGAACCGGAGCACCCGGAGGAAACCCACACAGACACGGGGAGGATGTGCAGACTCCGCACAGACAGTGATCCAAGCCGGAATCGAACCTGGGACCCTGAGCTGTGAAGCAATTGTGCTATCCACAATGCTACCGTGCTGCCCTTAAGAACAAATTAATCTACACTATATCATTTTACTGTAATCCATGTACCTATCCAATAGCTGCTTGAAGGTCCCTAATGTTTCCGACTCAACTACTTCCACAGGCAGTGCATTCCATGCCCCCACTACTCTCTGGATAAAGAACCTACCTCTGACATCCCCCTATATCTCCCACCTTTCACCTTAAATTTATGTCCCCTTGGAATGGTTTGTTCCACCCGGGGAAAAAGTCTCTGACTGTCTACTCTATCTATTCCTCTGATCATCTTATAAACCTCTATCAAGTCGCCCCTCATCCTTCTCCGTTCTAATGAGAAAAGGCCTAGCACCCTCAACCTTTCCTCGTAAGACCTACTCTCCATTCCAGGCAACATCCTGGTAAATCTCCTTTGCACCTTTTCCAAAGCTTCCACATCCTTCCTAAAATGAGGCGACCAGAACTGTACACAGTACTCCAAATGTGGCCTTACCAAAGTTTTGTACAGCTGCATCATCACCTCACGGCTCTTAAATTCAATCCCTCTGTTAATGAACGCGAGCACACCATAGGCCTTCTTCACAGCTCTATCCACTTGAGTGGCAACTTTCAAAGATGTATGAACATAGACCCCAAGATCTATCTGCTCCTCCACATTGCCAAGAACTCTACCGTTAACCCTGTATTCCGCATTCATATTTGTCCTTCCAAAATGGACCTCACACTTTTCAGGGTTAAACTCCATCTGCCACTTCTCAGCCCAGCTCTGCATCCTATCCATGTCTCTTTGCAGCCGACAACAGCCCTCCTTACTATCCACAACTCCACCAATCTTCGTATCGTCTGCAAATTTACTGACCCACCCTTCAACTGCCTCATCCAAGTCATTAATGAAAATCACAAACAGCAGAGACCCAGAACTGATCCCTGCGGTACGCCACTGGTAACTGGGATCCAGGCTGAATATTTGCCATCCACCACCACTCTCTGACTTCTATCGGTTAGCCAGTTCATTATCCAACTGGCCAAATTTCCCACTATCCCATGCCTCCTTACTTTCTGCAGAAGCCTACCATGGGAACCTTATCAAATGCCTTACTAAAATCCATGTACACTACATCCACTGCTTACATTCATCCACATGCTTGGTCACCTCCTCAAAGAATTCAATAAGACTTGTAAGGCAAGTAGAGGCAGCTTTACTCTGTATCTAACCCCGTGCTGTACCTGTCCTGGGAGTGTTTGATGGGGACAGTGTAGAGGCAGCTTTACTCCGTATCTAACCCCCGTGCTGTACCTGTCTGGGAGTGTTTGATGGGGACAGTGTAGAGGCAGCTTTACTCTGTATCTAACCCCGTGCTGTACCTGTCCTGGGAGTGTTTGATGGGGACAGTGTAGAGGGAGCTTTACTCTGTATCTAACCGCGTGCTGCACCTGTCCTGGAGTGTTTGATGGGGACAGTGTAGAGGGAGCTTTACTCTGTATCTAACCCCGTGCTGTACCTGTCCTGGGAGTGTTTGATGGGGACAGTGTAGAGGGAGCTTTACTCTGTATCTAACCGCGTGCTGCACCTGTCCTGGGAGTGTTTGATGGGGACAGTGTAGAGGGAGCTTTACTCTGTATCTAACCCCGTGCTGTACCTGTCCTGGGAGTGTTTGATGGGGACAGTGTAGAGGGAGCTTTACTCTGTATCTAACCCCCGTGCTGTACCTGTCCTGGGAGTGTTTGATGGGGACAGTGTAGAGGGAGCTTTACTCTGTATCTAACCCCGTGCTGTACCTGTCCTGGGAGTGTTTGATGGTGACAGTGTAGAGGGTGCTTTACTCTGTATCTAACCCCGTGCTGTACCTGTCCTGGGAGTGTTTGATGGTGACAGTGTAGAGGGTGCTTTACTCTGTATCTAACCCCGTGCTGTACCTGTCCTGGGAGTGTTTAATGGGACAGTGTAGAGGCAGCTTTACTCTGTATCTAACCCCGTGCTGTACCTGTCCTGGGAGTGTTTGATGGGGACAGTGTAGACGGAGCTTTACTCTGTATCTAATCCCGTGCTGTACCTGTCCTGGGAGTGTTTGATGGGGACAGTGTAGAGCGAGCTTTACTCTGTATCTAACCCCGTGTTGTTCTGTCTCCTGCAGTTTGTTCACCCCTCTTCGGCCCACATGGATGTGATCCAACGCCAAGCCCCCCCATCCTACGGGGAGTTAATATCTCAAGGTGCGATCCCACCCGTGGAGGACTTTCCACGGAGAATCCCAACGATGTGAGTGCCTCTGCGATGGCCGGGTGGGGGGGGGGGGGGCGTTTGCTTACGGTGGGAGAATGTGTCCTCTCCGTTGCCGCGAGCGACAGACGATTAATTCTGTTTCTCTCCCTCTCTCCCAGACGTCGGTCATCGGGAACATCCGCTCGATCCTGCAACTGCTCCGCCAGGAATCCCCCCACCGAGCGTCTCGCCGGCGACGCAGGAACCGCTACGTCCGTCGCCTGTCGCGCCGCTTCCGTCGCAGCCGCCTCTACGCCCTGCTGAGCCGCTCGGCCGCCGGGGGCCGCCCCTCCACCGCGACCCCCGACGCCGCCGCCCCGACCCCCGACCCCGCTGCCCCGGCCCCTGACCCCGTCAACCCCCCCCGCCTCCTCCGCCGAGGCCTCCCGCTCCCCCGCAAGTTCCCGCTTTTGGATAGTGCCCCCCCGGCCGCCGCCAGCCACCCCGGACCGGGCGGCCTCCTCCTCCCCGTCGAGGGGGGAGGGGTAGTGTCGGCGCCGACCGGAAGTGGCGACGAGGATGCCGAGGTTTCGCCCGCCGACCCCACGACGTCCTGCTCCTGCCGCTGACGGGGTCCACCCCGCACCTCCGGGGCGGCTCGGAGGGCAGGGTTCGCGACCTGGAGCCTCTGCTCCGCTGAAGCCCCCATCTCCTGGCTGGCTCCTCGGCACAGAAAGATTCCACGGGACGTCGCTCCTCCCGGCCCTGATCCCAGGCTCGGCCCCTTAGGGCGGGTCCGTGGGGGGGGGGGGGGGGAGGGGGGTTTTTGCTCGGCCGCCTTCTTCACAGGGAGCTGTCTGGGGGGGGGGGGGGGGGGGGGGGGGGGGGGGAGGGCGATGGGGACAGCGGCGAGAGAGAGGGATTGAGGGAACAGAGAGAAGGGGAGTGGGGAAAGGGGTCGTGGTTTATCATTCGTCCTCAAACAACATTCCTCTTTCCCTCTTCCCCCTCGCTCAGCCCATTTCCCCGTCCAACCCTCGCCTGCATGTGTCAATCTCTCCCTCCCTCCCTCTCTCTTGTTCTCTGTTTTACTATAGGGCCAGAGTGAAGATGGAGGATTGAAACAATGCAGCGATGGGTCCATCTCAGGGGTTTATGGGGCCAGCTCGGGGTTGATGGGGCCAGCTCAGAGGGTGACGGGTAAGGTTAGTGGGGAGGGGGAGGGTGACGGTTCTGGATGAGGAGGGGGGGGGGGCGGTGTTGCGATTGGGCTGGCTGGAAGACGACTCCCGCTCGCGAAGCCTTTCGAACTTTGCCGCGCTGGTGCTTTGCTGAACTTTGCAAGTTTTTAATCAGAGTAAATTCTATTCTATATTTTATTGGTGGATGGGTTCAGTGTGAATGTGTGTGTAAATGGGGAGGGAGGGGCAGGCCCTGCCTGCTCAACCGGGAGAGGGGGACACGGGCGTAACGCCCTCGCTCCCTCCCTCCCAGTGCAATCTGTGGTGTGGGTGCGATTGGAGTGGATTGTGAAGGCTCGGAGCCATCTCCAAACTGATTCAGCGCTGGCTCAATAAATCCTCTCCGCTTTGTTTTGGCATCTCATGCGTCGTCTCTTCATTGAGTGTTTCAGCAGCAAGGGGGGGGGGGGAATTCATTGACAAAACGTGAAGCAGTCAGCCTCACAGACGGCACATCCACACTCGTCCTGAGGGCGAGCGGCGAAAAAAAAAAAAAAAAACCCTAGGAAGCAGTGATCATAACGGGACTTGAATTCTGGTTTGAGGGTGAGAAGAGGGGCTCCGCGACTCGTGTGTCAAACTGATGTCGAGGGCGGCCGAGCTGGTGAAAGTGAGCTGGGAGATTGGAGGAGACAGTCGATAAGGGGAGATGCGGTGGGGGACATTGAAGGGGATGATTCAAAACACTCAGCACATATGCCTTCCCGTGACGAAGAACGATCCTTCACCCACGGCTAACTGAGGAAGTTACAGACAGTAACAGATTGAAAGAAAATGGTGCGGAAATCTGCAATGAGATTTGTGGGTGGGTCAGAGTATTGTGCATAAATTAAAAACCAGCAAAAAGGAGCTAGCAAAACTAACAAGATGAGAATTAGAATATGAGGGAAAGATAGCTAGGAAAAATAATGAGGGAGATATTAGAGTATGAGGGAAAGATAGCTAGGAAAAATAATAAGGGAGAAATTAGAGTATGAGCGAAAGATAGCTAGGAAAAATAATGAGGGAGAAATTAGAGTATGAGGGAAAGATAGCTAGGAAAGATAATGAGGGAGATATTAGAGTATGAGGGAAAGATAGCTAGGAAAGATAATGAGGGAGATATTAGAATACGAGAGAAAGACAGCTAGGAAAAATAATTAGGGAGATAGAGTATGAGTGAGAGATAGCAAGAGAAAAATGATGAGGGAGAAATTAGAGTATGAGGGGAAAGATAGCTGGGAAAAATAATAAGGGAGAAATTAGAGTATGAGGGAAAGATAGCGAGGAAAAGTAATGAGGGAGATATTAGAGTATGAGAAAAAGATAGCTAGGAAAAGTAATGACGGACATATTAGAGTATGAGTGAAAGATAAAGAAAAATAATGTGGGAGAAATTAGAGTATGAGGGAAAGATAGCTAGAAAAAAATTTAAAAATAGATGGTAAGAGTTTCTACAAGTATCAAAATAGAAGGGTACTAAAGTGTGCGTTGGTCCTGGAGAGAGTGCGTCTGGGAAATTAACAATGGAACTCAAGGAAAAGGTGCATTGAACAGATATCACCTTCACTGCAGACGACACAAATGATATCCCAGAGGTAAAGCCAGGGGTGAAAGGCAGGAAGGAACTTCAAACAATGACCATCGGCAGGGTAAGGGTCCTCGGAGAACGTCACAGCAGAAGGCTGACAGATCCCCAGGGGGGCCTGCGCCCCCAGCGTCTGAACTGCCTGGGCTGCTCCAGATCGAAGGTGCACTGGCTTTAATTTTCAGGAGTTCTCCGGGTCGTGGAAAGGTTGCATCTCTCGGAAAACAGTGAACGCGTCGTCTCGACTGAAAAAAGGAAGGAGGCGGAGGAGCAGGGAAGCTTCGGGGCCGGACATCTACCCGAGGGAAAATGTTGGCATTTCCCGTTAAGCGGGGCGTGAGGCAGTGTCAAAGAATGTGGACGGAAGGGGACCTGTAGATGTGGTTCACTGAGAAGGGGGGGGGGGGGGGAAGAAAAAGGGAGAGGGGGATTGAGACAGGGATTAGGGGGGGCGGGGAAAGGGGGATGGAGACAGAGAAACGGAGAGGTAGAATTCTACAGGGAGGGGAAGAAAGAGAGGCATGGGGCAAGAGAAGGAGAATGAGGAACCTGCTGGAATTTATACACTATCGCGGCAAGCAGGGGCGATTGCAACTCCATAAAATCCACTTTATTTTTCTCGCTGTATTCTCACCTGGAGCTACCCACAGACGGACAGCTCTGAAATTGGACAGAAAATACACAGAATGGTCCAACTGTGAGCAGAAACATCACAACCTGAGTGCAGCACAGTAATGCTGAGGGAGTGCTGCACTGTCAGAGGGTCAGTACTGAGGGAGTGCCGCACTGTCAGAGGGTCAGTACTGAGGGAGCGCTGCACTGTCAGAGGGTCAGTACTGAGGGAGTGCCGCACTGACAGAGGGTCAGTACTGAGGGAGCGCCGCACTGTCAGTGGGTCAGTACTGAGGGAGTGCCGCACTGTCAGAGGGTCAGTACTGAGGGAGCGCCGCACTGTCAGTGGGTCAGTACTGAGGGAGTGCTGCACTGTCAGAGGGTCAGTACTGAGGGAGTGCCGCACTGTCAGTGGGTCAGTACTGAGGGAGTGCCGCTCTGTCAGAGGGTCAGTACTGAGGGAGTGCCGCACTGTCAGAGGGTCAGTACTGAGGGAGAGCTGCACTGTCAGAGGGTCAGTACTGAGGGAGTGCCGCACTGTCAGAGGGTCAGTACTGAGGGAGTGCCGCACTGTCAGAGGGTCAGTACTGAGGGAGTGCTGCACTGTCAGAGAGTCAGTACTGAGGGAGTGCCGCACTGTCAGAGGGTCAGTGCTGAGGGAGTGCCACACTGTCAGAGGGTCAGTACTGAGGGAGTGCAGCACTGTCAGAGGGTCAGTAGTGAGGGAGTGCTGCACTGTCAGAGGGTCAGTACTGAGGGAGCCCTGCACTGTCAGAGGGTCAGTAGTGAGGGAGTGCTGCACTGTCAGAGGGTCAGTACTGAGGGAGTGCCGCACTGTCAGAGGGTCAGTACTGAGGGAGTGCCGCACTGTCAGAGGGTCAGCACTGAGGGAGTTCCGCACTGTCAGAGGGTCAGTCCTGAGGGAGTGCCGCACTGTCAGAGGGTCAGTACTGAGGGAGCGCCGCACTGTCAGAGGGTCAGTACTGAGGGAGTGCCTTACGGTCAGAGGCTCAGTACTGAGGGAGTGCCGCACTGTCAGAGGGTCAGTACTGAGGGAGCGCCGCACTGTCAGAGGGTCAGTACTGAGGGAGTGCCGCACTGTCAGAGGGTCAGTACTGAGGGAGCGCCGCACTGTCAGAGGGTCAGTACTGAGGGAGTGCCGCACTGTCAGAGGGTCAGTACTGAGGGAGCGCCGCACTGTCAGAGGGTCAGTACTGAGGGAGTGTCACACTGTCAGAGGGTCAGTACTGAGGGAGCGCCGCACTGTCAGAGGGTCAGTACTGAGGGAGTGCCGCACTGTCAGAGGGTCAGTACTGAGGGAGCGCCGCACTGTCAGAGGGTCAGTACTGAGGGAGTGCTGCACTGTCAGAGGGTCAGTACTGAGGGAGTGCCGCACTGTCAGAGGGTCAGTACTGAGGGAGCGCCGCACTGTCAGAGGCCCCTCTGTTCGCTTGGCCATCGCAAACTTTCCGAGAGCCCCCAAAGCCGGGATCTTGCGCCCTACATCTTCCATTCTGTACTGGAGGGGGGGGGGGGGTATAGGGAAAGGTCAACCCTCCTCCCACCCGCAAACCCGCCCCGCCCTCCCCCTCAATCGTCTTTCTCCACCTTAACCTCCACAAAAGGGTGAGGATGGAGCTCCTCGCCGTCCCCGAGGGAGTGGCCCAGGAACCGGGCCGGGTGCAGAGGAGACGGGAAGAGGCCGAGGTCGGAGGAGGAGGAGGAGGGCAGGCGGTCGGAGGGGGGGCCCGTCACCCGGTTGGGCCGGAGGCCGTGCTTGGAGTTGGCGTCCAGGCGCCTGCAGAGGTCGCTCAGCTCGGTGGGGCGGAAGCGGGGGCTGCGCGCCACCCAGACGCCCGGCTCCAGCGGGCTGTCCTCCTCGTCCGACATTAACTCCTCGCTCGCCGTCTCCCAAAGCTGCTGGTCCTCGGGGGTGAAGAGACGGACGATGGCGGAACGGGCGCCAAAGAGCTGTACGGCCAATGGGAGAGAGAGAGAGAGAGAGAGTCAGCCACGGAGATCGGGCATCACAATTAACATAATCCCATTCCCGTTCACTCCCACTCCACACAATCCCAATGGACGCAAACCCCTTCCCGTTCACTCCCACTGTACACAATCCCAATGGACCCAAACCCCTTCCCGCCCACTGTACACAATCCCAATGGACCCAAACCCCTTCCCGTTCACTCCCTCTGTACACAATCCCAATGGACCCAAACCCCTTCCCGTTCACTCCCACTGTACACAATCCCAATGGACCCAAACACCTTCCCGTTCACTCCCACTGTACACAATCCCAATGGACCCATACCCCTTCCCGTTCACTCCCTCAGTACACAATCCCAATGGACCCAAACCCCTTCCCGTTCACTCCCACTGTACACAATCCCAATGGACCCAAACCCCTTCCCGTTCACTCCCACTGTGCACAATCCCAATGGACCCAAGCCCCTTCCCGTTCACTCCCACTGTACACAATCCCAATGGACCCAAATCCCTTCCCGTTCACTCTCACTGTACACAATCCCAATGGACCCAAACCCCTTCCCGTTCACACCCACTGTGCATAATCCCAATGGATCCAAACCCCTTCCCGTTCACCCCCACTGTACACAGTCCCAATGGACCAAAACCCCTTCCCGATCACTCCCACTGTGCATAATCCCAATGGATCCAAACCCCTTCCCGTTCACTCCCACTGTACACAATCCCAATGGACCAAAACCCCTTCCCGATCACTCCCACTGTACACAATCCCAATGGATCCAAACCCATTCCCGTTCACTCCCACTGTACACAATCCCAATGGACCCAAACACCTTCCCGTTCACCCCCACTGTACACAATCCCAATGGACCCAAACCCCATCCCGTTCACTCCCACTGTACACAATCCCAATGGACCCAAACCCCTTCCCGTTCACTCTCACTGTACACAATCCCAATGGACCCAAACCCCTTCCCGTTCACTCGCACTGTACACAATCCCAATGGACTGAAACCCCTTCCCATTCACTCCCACTGTACACAATCCCAATGGACCCAAACCCCTTCCCGTTCACTCCCACTGTACACAATCCCAATGGACCCAAACCCCTTCCCGTTCACTCCCACTGTACACAATCCCAATGGACCCAAACCCCTTCCCGTTCACTCCCACTGTACACAATCCCAATGGATCCAAACCCCTTCCCGTTCACTCCCACTGTACACAATCCCAATGGACCCAAACCCCTTCCCGTTCACCCTCACTGTACACAATCCCAATGGACCCAAACCCCTTCCCGTTCACTCCCACTGTACACAATCCCAATGGACCCAAACCCCTTCCCATTCACTCCCACTGTACACAATCCCAATGGACTGAAACCCCTTCCCGTTCACTCCCACTGCGCACAATCCCAATGGACCCAAGCCCCTTCCCGTTCACCCCCACTGTACACAATCCCAATGGACCCAAACCCCTTCCCGTTCACTCCCACTGTACACAATCCCAATGGACCCTAAACCCTTCCCGTTCACTCCCACTGTACACAATCCCAATGGACCCAAACCCCTTCCCGTTCACTCCCACTGTGCACATCCCAATGGACCCAAACCCCTTCCCATTCACTCCCACCGTACACAAACCCAATGGGCCCAAACCCCTTCCTGTTCACTCCCACTGTACACAATCCCAATGGACCCAAACCCCTTCCCGTTCACTCCCACTGTACACAATCCCAATGGACCCAAACTCCTTCCCGTTCACTCCCACTGTACACAATCCCAATGGACCCAAACCCCTTCCCGTTCACTCTCACTGTACACAATCCCAATGGAGCCAAAACCCTTCCCGTTCATTCCCACTCTACACAATCCCAATGGACCCAAACCCCTTCCCATTCACCCCCACTGTAAACAATCCCAATGGAGCCAAAACCCTTCCCGTTCATTCCCACTCTACACAATCCCAATGGACGCAAGCCCTTGCTGATTTGACCTCTGTGGTAACCCTTGACCCTTCTTAGCACTGACCCTGTACCGCCGGCTCCTCAGCTTCTTGTCCTCGCGTTCCTTCAGGCTCTTGTAGGGATTCATGGCATTCCGATATTCCCGCCTCTTCGTCAGGAAGTAGGCCACACACGCCCCTGCGGCAAAATACAACCAATCAGGTTCCTCCAACACAGGAACAGGAGGAGGCCCATTCAGCCCCTCGAGTCTGTTACACAGGAACAGGAGGAGGCCCATTCAGCCCCCCCTCCTCGAGTCTGTTACACAGGAACAGGAGGAGACCCATTCAGCACCTCCTCGAGTCTGTTACACGGGAACAGGAGGCGGCCCATTCAGCCCCCCCCTCCTCGAGTCTGTTACACAGGAACAGGAGGAGGCCCATTCAGACCCCGCTCCTCGAGTCTGTTACACAGGAACAGGAGGAGGCCCATTCAGCCCCCTCCTCGAGTCTGTTACACAGGAACAGGAGGAGGCCCATTCAGCCCCCCCTCCTCGAGTCTGTTACACAGGAACAGGAGGGGACCCATTCAGCCCCCCCTCCTCGAGTCTGTTACACAGGAACAGGAGGAGGCCCATTCAGCCCACCTCCTCAAGTCTGTTACACAGGAACAGGAGGAGGCCCATTCAGCCCCTCGAGTCTGTTACACAGGAACAGGAGGAGGCCCATTCAGCTCCTCGAGTCTGTTACACAGGAACAGGAGGAGGCCCATTCAGCCCCCCCTCCTCGAGTCTGTTACACAGGAACAGGAGGAGGCCCATTCAGCCATTCCTCGAGTCTGTTACACAGGAACAGGAGGAGGCCCATTCAGCACCCCCCTCCTCGAGTCTGTTACACAGGAACAGGAGGCCCATTCAGCCCCCCCTCCTCGAGTCTGTTACACAGGAACAGGAGGAGGCCCATTCAGCCCCCTCCTCGAGCTTGTTACACAGGAACAGGAGGAGGCCCATTCAGCCCCCCTCCTCGAGTCTGTTATACAGGTACTGGAGGAGGCCCATTCAGCCCCCTCCTCCTCGAGTCTGTTACACAGGAACAGGAGGAGGCCCATTCAGCCCCCTCCTCGAGTCTGTTACACAGGAACAGGAGGAGGCCCATTCAGTCCCCCCTCCTCGAGTCTGTTACACAGGAACAGGAGGGGGCCCATTCAGCCCCCTCCTCGAGCTTGTTACACAGGAACAGGAGGAGGCCCATTCAGCCCCTCCCCTCCTCGAGTCTGTTTCACAGGAACAGGAGGAGGCCCATTCAGCCCCCCCTCCTCGAGTCTGTTACACAGGAACAGGAGGAGGCCCATTCAGTCCCCCCTCCTCGAGTCTGTTACACAGGAACAGGAGGGGGCCCATTCAGCCCCCTCCTCGAGCTTGTTACACAGGAACAGGAGGAGGCCCATTCAGCCCCTCCCCTCCTCGAGTCTGTTACACAGGAACAGGAGGAGGCCCATTCAGCCCCCCCTCCTCGAGTCTGTTACATAGGAACAGGAGGGGGCCCATTCAGCTCCTCGAGTCTGTCACACAGGAACAGGAGGAGGCCCATTCAGCCTCTCCTCGAGTCTGTTACGCAGGAACAGGAGGAGGCCCATTCAGCCCCCCCTCCTCGAGTCTGTCACACAGGAACAGGAGGAGGCCCATTCAGCCCCCCCTCCTCGAGTCTGCTACACAGGAACAGGAGGAGGCCCATTCAGCCCCCCCTCCTCGAGTCTGCTACACAGGAACAGGAGGAGGCCCATTCAGCCCCTCCCCTCCTCGAGTCTGTTACACAGGAACAGGAGGAGGTCCATTCAGCCCCCCCTCCTCGAGTCTGTTACACAGGAACAGGAGGAGGCCCATTCAGCCCCCCCCTCCTCGAGTCTGTTACACAGGAACAGGAGGAGGCCCATTCAGCACCCCCTCCTCGAGTCTGTTACACAGGAACAGGAGGAGGCCCATTCAGCCCCCCCTCCTCGAGTCTGTTACACAGGATCAGGAGGAGGCCCATTCAGCCCCCCCTCCTCGAGTCTGTTACACAGGAACAGGAGGGGGCCCATTCAGCCCCCTCCTCGAGCTTGTTACACAGGAACAGGAGGAGGCCCATTCAGCCCCTCCCCTCCTCGAGTCTGTTACACAGGAACAGGAGGAGGCCCATTCAGCCCCCCCTCCTCGAGTCTGTTACACAGGAACAGGAGGAGGCCCATTCAGCCCCCCCTCCTCGAGTCTGTTACACAGGAACAGGAGGGGGTCCATTCAGCCCCCCCTCCTCGAGTCTGTTACACAGGAACAGGAGGAGGCCCATTCAGCCCCCTCCTCGAGTATGTTACACAGACCAGGAGGAGGCCCATTCAGCTCCTCCTCGAGTCTGTTACACAGGAACAGGAGGAGGCCCATTCAGCCCCCCCTCCTCGGGTCTGTTACACAGGAACAGGAGGAGGCCCATTCAGCCCCCTCCTCGAGTCTGTTACACAGGAACAGGAGGAGGCCCATTCAGCCCCCCCTCCTCGAGTCTGTTACAGAGGAACAGGAGGCCCATTCAGCCCCCCTCCTCGAGTCTGTTACACAGGAACAGGAGGAAGCCCATTCAGCCCCCCCCCTCCTCGAGTCTGTTACACAGGAACAGGAGGAGGCCCATTCAGCCCCCTCCTCGAGTCTGTTAGACAGGAACAGGAGGGGACCCATTCAGCCCCCCCTCCTCGAGTCTGTTACACAGGAACAGGAGGAGGCCCATTCAGCCCCTCGAGCCAGTTACACAGGAACAGGAGGAGGCCCATTCAGCCCCCCCCTCCTCGAGTCTGTTACACAGGAACAGGAGGAGGCCTATTCAGCCCCCTCCTCGAGTCTGTTAGACAGGAACAGGAGGAGGCCCATTCAGCCCCCCTCCTCGAGCCTGTTACAGAGGAACGGGAGGCCCATTCAGCCGCCTCTCCTCGAGTCTGTTACACAGGAACAGGAGGGGGCCCATTCAGCCCCCCCTCCTCGAGTCTGTTACAGAGGAACGGGAGGCCCATTCAGCCGCCTCTCCTCGAGTCTGTTACACAGGAACAGGAGGGGGCCCATTCAGCCCCCCCCCCCTCGAGTCTGTTACACAGGAACAGGAGGAGGGCCATTCAGCCTCCCCTCCTCGAGTCTGTTACACAGGAACAGGAGGAGGCCCATTCAACTCCTCGAGCCAGTTACACAGGAACAGGAGGAGGCCCATTCAGCCCCCCCTCCTCGAGTCTGTTGCACAGAAACAGGAGGAGGCCCATTCAGCCCCCTCCTCGAGTCTGTCACACAGGAACAGGAGGAGGCCCATTCAGCCCCCTCTACTCGAGTCTGTTACACAGGAACAGGAGGAGGCCCATTCAGCCCCCCCTCCTCGAGTCTGTTCCACAGGAACAGGAGGAGGCCCATTCAGCCCCCTCCTCGGGTCTGTCACACAGGAACAGGAGGAGGCCCATTCAGCCCCGTCTACTCGAGTCTGTTACACAGGAACAGGAGGAGGCCCATTCAGCCCCCTCCTCGAGTCTGTTACACAGGAACAGGAGGAGGCCCATTCAGCCCCCTCCTCGAGCCTGTTACACAGGAACAGGAGGAGGCCCATTCAGCCCCTCAAGTCTGTTACACAGGAACAGGAGGAGGCCCATTCAGCCTCCTCCTCGAGTCTGTTACACAGGAACAGGAGGGGGCCCATTCAGCCCCCCCTCCTCGAGTCTGTTACACAGGAACAGGAGGAGGCCCATTCAGCCCCTCGAGCCTGTTACACAGGAACAGGAGGGGGCCCATTCAGCGCCTCGAGCCTGTTACACAGGAACAGGAGGGGGCCCATTCAGCCCCTCGAGCCTGTTACACAGGAACAGGAGGAGGCCCATTCAGCCCCCCCTCCTCGAGTCTGTTACACAGGAACAGGAGGAGGCCCATTCAGCCTCCCCTCCTCTAGTCTGTTACACAGGAACAGGAGGAGGCCCATTCAGCCCCCCCTCCTCGAGTCTGTTACACAGGAACAGGAGGGGGCCCATTCAGCCCCCCCTCCTCGAGTCTGTTACACAGGAACAGGAGGAGGCCCATTCAGCCCCTCGAGCCTGTTACACAGGAACAGGAGGAGGCCCATTCAGCCCCTCCTCCTCGAGTCTGTTACACAGGAACAGGAGGAGGCCCATTCGGCCCCTCGAGCCTGTTACACAGGAACAGGAGGAGGCCCATTCAGCCCTCTCCTCGAGTCTGTTACACAGGAACAGGAGGAGACCCATTCAGCCCCTCCTCCTCGAGTCTGTTACACAGGAACAGGAGGAGGCCCATTCGGCCCTTAGAGCCTGTTACACAGGAACAGGAGGAGGCCCATTCAGCCCCTCCTCCTCGTGTCTGTTACAGAGGAACAGGAGGCCCATTCAGCCCCCTCTCCTCGAGTCTGTTACACAGGAACAGGAGGAGACCCATTCAGACCCCCCCTCCTCGAGTCTGTTACACAGGAACAGGAGGAGGCCCATTCAGCCCCCCCTCCTCGAGTCTGTTACAGAGGAACAGGAGGCCCATTCAGCCCCCTCTCCTCGAGTCTGTTACACAGGAACAGGAGGAGACCCATTCAGACCCCCCCTCCTCGAGTCTGTTACACAGGAACAGGAGGAGGCCCATTCAGCCCCCCCCTCCTCGAGTCTGTTACACAGGAACAGGAGGAGGCCCATTCAGCCCCTCGAGCCAGTTACACAGGAACAGGAGGAGGCCTATTCAGCCCCCTCCTCGAGTCTGTTAGACAGGAACAGGAGGAGGCCCATTCAGCCCCGCTCCTCGAGCCTGTTACACAAGAACAGGAGGAGGCCCATTCAGCCCCCCCTCCTCGAGTCTGTTACAGAGGAACGGGAGGCCCATTCAGCGGCCTCTCCTCGAGTCTGTTACACAGGAACAGGAGGAGGGCCATTCAGCCCCCCCCCCCTCGAGTCTGTTACACAGGAACAGGAGGAGGGCCATTCAGCCCCCCCTCCTCGAGTCTGTTACACAGGAACAGGAGGAGGCCCATTCAGCCCCTCGAGCCAGTTACACAGGAACAGGAGGAGGCCCATTCAGCCCCCCCTCCTCGAGTCTGTCACACAGGAACAGGAGGAGGCCCATTCAGCCCCCTCTACTCGAGTCTGTTACACAGGAACAGGAGGGGGCCCATTCAGCTCCCCCTCCTCGAGTCTGTTACACAGGAACAGGAGGAGGCCCATTCAGCCCCCTCCTCGAGTCTGTCACACAGGAACAGGAGGAGGCCCATTCAGCCCCCTCCTCGAGTCTGTTGCACAGGAACAGGAGGAGGCCCATTCAGCCCCCTCCTCGAGTCTGTTGCACAGGAACAGGAGGAGGCCCATTCAGCCCCCTCCTCGAGTCTGTCACACAGGAACAGGAGGAGGCCCATTCAGCCCCGTCTACTCGAGTCTGTTACACAGGAACAGGAGGAGGCCCATTCAGCACCCCCCTCCTCGAATCTGTGACACAGGAACAGGAGGCGGCCCATTCAGCCCCTCGAGCCTGTTACACATGAACACGAGGGGGCCCATTCAGCCCCTCGATCCTCGAGTCTGTTACACAGGAACAGGAGGAGGCCCATTCAGCACCCCCCTCGAATCTGTTAGACAGGAACAGGAGGAGACCCATTCAGCCCCCCTCCTCGAGTCTGTTCCACAGGAACAGGAGGAGGCCCATTCAGCCCCTCGAGCCAGTTACGCAGCAACAGGAGGAGGCCCATTCGGCCCCTCAAACAGCATTGGACGATTATGGACAGCAGAGTTTCCGCAAGAGTGGATCAAGTCCCCCAATTCAATCCCGGATGGCCTCATGCCCCTTCGCCGCCCCTTCGCTCGCCCAACAGGCTGTCTCCCCGTACCGCCCGACCCCCCACCCACCCACCCGGCCCCCCTACCTTTCAGTTCCTTGTCTGCGTAGTGATGGCTGCTGAGGACTAACTGCCCCTTGAGCTTCTCGACCAGGTACTTGACCACTCCGATATTCCAGGAGGACTTTATACTGTCACGAGAGAGCAGACCGGGGTCACAAAGGTCTTTGCTGGCGCCGCGGGTAGGACCGCTCCCTCCAATGTGGGGGGGGGGGGGGGGGGGAGCTGAGGGTGACTGCTGGGAACGGAGACATCAGTGAACCCGGCCGAGAGAGAGAGGCAGACTTGTCAGCCATGACAGAATGGGTGAGGGAGCTGTCTCTCTCTCTCTCTCCCGTTCTCTCTCTCGCTGTCTCTCTCTCTCTCCCGTTCTCTCTCTCTCTGTCTCTCTCTCCCCCGTTCTCTCTCTCTCTGTCTCTCTCTCTCTCCCGTTCTCTCTCTCTCTGTCTCTCTCTCTCTCTCTCTGTCTCTCTCTATCTCTCTCTCTCCCGTTCTCTCTCTCTCTGTCTCTCTCTCTCTCCCGTTCTCTCTCTCTCTCTCTCTGTGTCTCTCTCTCTCCGCCCCCCCCCCCTTTCTCTCTCCGTCCATCTTTCTCTCTCTTGTCTCTCTATCTTCATTTCTCCCCCTTTGTCCGTCTCTCATGGTCTCACTCACCCTTCCTCTGATTGCCTCCCAACTCTTAACTTAGTCTCTTTCTCCCTCTCTGTGTCGCTCATTTTGTCTCTCCCTGTCCGTACCTCTCTCCCACTGTAACCCTCTCTCTCTGTCCCTTTGTCCCAATCCTTCGCCACTGCCTCTCTGTTTCTGTCTGTCTTTACCTGTCTCCTTATCTCCCTCTCTCTTTTTCTCTCTGTCCCTCTCTCTCTGTGGAAGCATTGGAAAGGCTGCAGAGGAGATTTACCAGAATGTTGCCTGGTATGCAGGGAAGATCTTATGAGGAAAGGCTGAGGGACTTGAGGCTGTTTTCGTTAGAGAGAAGAAGGTTAAGAGATGACTTAATTGAGGCATACCAGATGATCAGAGGATTGGATAGGGTGGACAGTGAGAGCCTTTTTCCTAGGATGGTGATGTCTAGCACGAGGGGACATAGCTTTAAATTGAGGGGAGATAGATATAGGACAGATGTCAGAGGTAGGTTCTTTACTCAGAGAGTAGTAAGGGTGTGGAATGCCCTGCCTGCAACAGTAGTGGACTCGCCAATACTAAGGGCTTTCAAATGGTCATTGGATAGACATATGGACGATAAGGGAATAGTGTAGATGGGCTTTAGAGTGGTTTCACAGGTCGGCGCAACATCGAGGGCCGAAGGGCCTGGACTGCGCTGGAATGTTCTATGTTCTATGTCTCTCCCTCTCTCTCCCGTTCTCTCTCTCTTTCTGTCTCCCCCGTTCTCTCTCTCTCCCTCTGTTCTCTCTCGTTTTCTCTCTCTCTCCCCCGTTCTCTCTCTCTTCCGTTCGCCCTCTCTCCCGTTCTCTCTCTCTGTCTCACTCTCTCTCTCTCTCTATCTCTCTTTCTCTCTCTATCTCTCTCTCTCTCTCTGTCTCTCTCTCGCTCTCACTCCCGTTTCTCTCTCTGTCTCTCTCACTCTCTCTCTCTGTCCCTCTCGCTCTCTATCCCGGTTCTCTCTCTCTCTCTATCCCGGTTCTCTCTCTATTCCGGTTCACCCTCTCTCTCTCTATCCCAGTTCTCTCTCTCTCTCTCTATCCCGGTTCTCTCTCTCTCTCTATCCCGGTTTTCTCTCTCTCTCTCTGTATCCCGGTTCTCTCTCTCACTCTATCCCGGTTCTCTCTCTCTGTCTCTCTCCCGTTCTCTCTCTCTCTCTCTCTGGCTCTCTCTCCCGGTTCTCTCTCTATCTCTCTCTCTCCCATTTCTCTCTCTGTCTCTATCCTGGTTCTCTCTCTCTCTCTATCCCGGTTTTCTCTCTCTCTCTCTGTATCCCGGTTCTCTCTCTCACTCTATCCCGGTTCTCTCTCTCACTCTTTCCCGGTTCTCTCTCTCTCCCTTTCCTGGTTCTCTCTCTCTCTCTCTCTATCCCGGTTCTCTCACTCTCTCTCTCTATCCCGGTTCTCTCTCTATCTCTCTCTATCCAGGTTCACCCTCTCTCTCTCTCTATCCCTGTTCTCTCTCTCTCTCTCCCGGTTCTCTCTCTCTCTATCCCGGTTTTCTCTCTCTCTCTCTGTATCCCGGTTCTCTCTCCCGTTCTATCCCGGTTCTCTCTCTCTCTCTCTATCTCAGTTCTCTCTCTCTCTCTCTATCCCAGTTCTCTCTCTCTCTCTCTCTCTCTCTATCCCGGTCCTCTCTCTCTCTATCCCGGTTTCCTCTCTCTCTCTCTCTATCCCGGTTCTCTCTCTCTCTATCCTGGTTCCCTCTCTCTCTCACATTCTCTCTCTCTCTCCCCTGTTTTCTCTCTCGCTCTCTCTCTCTCCCAGTTTTCTCTCTCACTCTCACTCTATCCCGGTTCTCTCTCTCTCTCTATCCCGGTTCTCTCTCTCTCTATCCCGGTTCTCTCTCTCTCTATCCCGGTTCTCTCTCTCTCTCTCTATCCCGGTTCTCTCTCTCTCTATCCAGGTTCTCTCTCTCTCACTCACTCTCTCTAACCCAGTTCCCTCTCTCTCTCTCTCCCGTTCTCTCTCCCCCCCCCTCGTTTTCTCTCTCTCTCTCTCTATCCCGGTTCTCTCTCTCTCTCTCTATCCCTGTTCTCTCTCTCTCTCTCTCTCTATCCCTGTTCTCTCTATCTCTCTCTCTATCCCGGTTCTCTTTCTCTCTCTATCCCGGTTCTCTCTCGCTCTCTATCCCGGTTCTCTCTCTCACTATCCCAGTTCTCTCTCTCTATCCCAGTTCTCTCTCTCTCTCCCGTTCTCTCTCTCTCTCCCGTTCTCTCTCTCTCTCTCTCCCGTTCTCTCTCGCTCTCTCTCTTTCTCACGTTCTCTCCCTCTTTCTCACGTTCTCTCTTTCTCTCTCCCGTTCTCTCTCTCCCAGTTCTCTCTCCCTCTATCCCGGTCTCTCTCTCTCTCTATCCCAGTTCTCTCTCTCTCTCTCCCCCGTTCCCGCTCTCTCATTCTCCCTATCCCGTTCTCTCTCTATCTATCTCCGTTCTCTCTCTCTCTCGCTCCCCTGTTTTCTCTCTCTCTCCCCCGTTTTCTCTCTCCCTCTCCCCTGTTTTCTCTCTCTCTCTCTATCACAGTTCTCTCTCTCTCTCTCTCTATCCCGGTTCTCTCTCTCTCTCTCTATCCCGGTTATCAATCTCTCTTTCCCGGTTCTCTCTCTCTCTATCCAGGTCCTCTCTCTCTCACTCTATCTAGGTTCTCTCTCTCTCTCTATACCGGTTCTCTCTCTCTCTCTCTATCCCGGTTCTCTCTCTCTATCCCGGTTCTCTCTCTATCTCTCTCCATCCCGGTTCCCTCTCTCTCTATCCCGGTTCTCTCTCTCTCTCTATCCCGGTTTTCTCTCTCTCTCTCTGTATCCCGGTTCTCTCTCTCTCTCTATCCCGGTTCTCCCATTCTCTCTCTCTGCTGTTCTCTCCCTCTCTCTCCCTCCAGTTCTCTCTCTCTCTCACTCCCGTTCACTCTCTCTCTCTCCCTCTTTCCGGTTCGCTCTCTCTCTCTCCGGTTCTCTCTCTCTCACTCCCGATCTCTCTCTCTCACTCTTTCTCCTGTTCTCTCTCTCTGTCCCCCGTTCCCTCTCTCTCATTCTCCCTATCCCGGTTCTCTATCTATCTATCCCGGTTGTCACTCTCTCTCTCGATCCCGATTCTCTCTCTCTCTCTCTATCCCGGTTCTCTCTCTCTCTCTATCCCAGTTCTGTCTCTCTCTCTCTATCCCTGTTCTCTCTCTCCCGGTTTTCTCTCTCACTCTCTGTATCCCGGTTCTCTCTCCCTCACTCTATCCCGGTTCTCTCTCTCTACCCCGGTTCACTCTCTCGCTCTCTCTATTCCGGTTCTCTCTCTCTCTCTATCCCGGTGCTCTCCCTCTCTCTCTATCCCGGTTCTCTGTCTCTCCCTCTATCCCGGTTCTCTCTCTCTCTCTCTATCCCGGTTCTCGCTCTATCCCGGTTCTCTCACCCTCTCTATCCCGGTTCTCTCTCTCTCTCTAATCCGGTTCAGTCTCTCTCTCTATCCCAGTTCTCTCTCTCTCTCTCTTTCCCGGTTCTCTCTCTCTCTATCCCGGTTCTCTTTCTCTATCCCGGGTCTCTCTCTCTCTATCTATCCCGGTTCTCTCTTTCTCTCTCTATCCCGGTTCTCTCTCTCTATCCCGGTTCTCTCTCTCTCTATCCCGGTTCTCTCTCTGTCTCTCTCTCTATTCCGGTTCTCTCTCTCTCTCTATTCCGGTTCTCACTCTCTCTCTCTCCCTATCCCGGTTTTCTCTCTCTCTCTCTCTATCCCGGTTCTCTCTCTCTCTCTGTATCCCGGTTCTCTCTCTCTCTATTCTGGTTCTCTCTCTCTCTCTATCCCGGTTCTCTCTCTCTCTCTCTATCCAGGTTCTCTCTCTCTCTCTCCCTCTATCCCAGTTATCTCCCTCTCTCTCTATCCCAGTTCTTTCTCTCTCTCTATCCCGGTTCTCTCTCTCTATCCTGGTTCTCTCTCTCTCGCTCTATCCCAGTTCTTTCTCTCTCTCTAACCCGGTTATCTCTCTCTCTCTATCCTGGTTCTCTCTCTCTCTCCCAGTTCTCTCTCTCTTTCCTGGTTCTCTCTCTCTCTCTCTATCCCAGTTCTCTCTCTCTTTCCTGGTTCTCTCTCTCTCTCTCTATCCCAGTTCTCTCTCTCTCTATCTCGGTTCTCTCTCTATCTCTCTATCCCAGTTTTCTCTCTCTCTCTCTCTCCCTCTATCCCAGTTCTCTCCCTCTCTCTCTATCCCGGTTCTCTCTCTCTCTCTATCCTGGTTCTCTCTCTCTCTCTCTATATCCCAGTTCTCTCTCTCTCTCTATCCCAGTTCTCTCTCTCTTTACTGGTTCTCTCTCTCTTTACTGGTTTTCTCTCTCTATCCCAGTTCTCTCTCTCTCTATCCCGGTTCTCTCTCTCTCTCTCTCTATCCCGGTACTCTCTCTCTCTCTCTATCCCGGTTCTCTCTCTCTCTCTCTATCCCGGTACTCTCTCTCTCTCTCTCTATCCCGGTACTCTCTCTCTCTCTCTCTATCCCGGTACTCTCTCTCTCTATCCCGGTTCTCTCTCTCTCTATCCCGGTTCTCCCTCTCTCTCTCTCTCAATCCCGGTTCTATCTCTCTCTATCCCGGTTCTCTCTCTCTCTATCTCGGTTCTCTCTCCCTCTCTCAATCCCGGTTCTCTCTCTCTCTATCCCGGTTTTCTCTCTCTCTATCTCTCTCTCTCTATCCCGGTTCTATCTCTCTCTATCCCGGTTCTCTCTCTCTCTCTCAATCCCGGTTCTCTCTCTCTCTCTATCCCGGTTTTCTCTCTCTCTATCCTGGTTCCCTCTCTCTCTCTATCCCGGTTCTCTCTCTCTATCCCGGTTCCTCTCTCTCTATCCCGGTTCTCTCTCTCTCTCCTCTATCCCGGTTCTCTCTCTCTCTATCTCTATCCCGGTTCTCTCACTCTCTCTCTATCCCGGTTTTCTCTCTCTCTCTATCCCGGTTCTCTCTCTCTCTCTATCCCGGTTCTCTCTCTATCCTGGTTCTCTCTCTCTCTCTCTATCCCAGTTCTCTCTCTCTCTCTCTCTATCCCAGTTCTCTCTCTCTCTCTCAATCCCAGTTCTCTCTCTCTATCCCGGTTCTCTCTCTCTCTCCTCTATCCCGGTTCTCTCTCTCTCTATCTCTATCCCGGTTCTCTCACTCTCTCTCTATCCCGGTTCTCTCTCTTTCTATCCCGGTTCTCTCTCTCTCTATCCTGGTTCTCTCTCTCTCTCTCTATCCCAGTTCTCTCTCTCTCTCTCTATCCCAGTTCTCTCTCTCTCTCTCTATCCCGGTTCTCTCTCTCTTTCCCGGTTCTCCCTCTCTCTCTCTTTTCCGGTTCTCCCTCTCTCTCTCTATCCCGGTTCTCTCTCTCTCAATCCTGGTTCTCTCTCTCTCAATCCCGGTTCTCTCTCTCTCTCTATCCCGGCTCTCTCTCTCTGTCTCTCTCTATATCCCGGTTCTCTCTCTCTCTATCCTGGTTCTCTCTCTCTCTATCCTGGTTCTCTCTCTCTCTCTCTCTATCCCAGTTCTTTCCCTCTCTCTATCCCGGTTATCTCTCTCTCTCTATCCTGGTTCTCTCTCTCTCTCTATCCTGGTTCTCTCTCTCTCTCTATCCTGGTTCTCTCTCTCTCTCTATCCCAGTTCTCTCTCTCTTTCCTGGTTCTCTCTCTCTCTCTCTATCCCGGTTCTCTCTCTCTCTCCTCTATCCCGGTTCTCTCTCTCTCTATCCCGGTTCTCTCACTCTCTCTCTATCCCGGTTCTCTCTCTCTCTATCCTGGTTCTCTCTCTCTCTCTCTATCTCTATCCCAGTTCTCTCTCTCTCTCTCTATCCCGGTTCTCTCTCTCTTTCCCGGTTCTCCCTCTCTCTCTCTTTCCCGGTTCTCCCTCTCTCTCTCTATCCTGGTTCTCTCTCTCTCTACCCTGGTTCTCTCTCTCTCTATCCTGGTTCTCTCTCTCTCTCTCTATCCCAGTTCTTTCTCTCTCTCTATCCCGGTTCTCTCTCTCTCTCTATCCTGGTTCTCTCTCTCTCTCTCTATCCCAGTTCTCTCTCTCTCTCTATCCCAGTTCTCTCTCTCTTTCCTGGTTCTCTCTCTCTCTCTCTATCCCAGTTCTCTCTCTCTCTATCTCGGTTCTCTCTCTCTCTATCCCAGTTTTCTCTCTCTCTCTCTCTCCCTCTATCCCAGTTCTCTCCCTCTCTCTCTATCCCGGTTCTCTCTCTCTCTCTATCCTGGTTCTCTCTCTCTCTCTCTATCCCAGTTCTCTCTCTCTCTCTATCCCAGTTCTCTCTCTCTTTCCTGGTTCTCTCTCTCTCTCTATCCCAGTTCTCTCTCTCTCTATCCCGGTTCTCTCTCTCTCTCTCTATCCCGGTACTCTCTCTCTCTCTCTCTATCCCGGTATTCTCTCTCTCTATCCCGGTTCTCTCTCTCTCCAACCCCGTTCTCTCTCTCTCTATCCCGGTTCTCTCTCTGTCTCTATCCCGGTTCTCTCTCTGTCTCTATCCCGGTTCTATCTCTCTCTATCACGGTTCTCTCTCTCTCTATCTCGGTTCTCTCTCCCTCTCTCAATCCCGGTTCTCTCTCTCTCTCTATCCCGGTTTTCTCTCTCTCTCTATCCCGGTTCTCTCTCTCTCTCTCTATCCTGGTTCCCTCTCTCTCTATCCCGGTTCTCTCTCTCTATCCCGGTTCCTCTCTCTCTATCCCGGTTCTCTCTCTCTCTCCTCTATCCCGGTTCGCTCTCTCTCTATCTCTATCCCGGTTCTCTCTCTCTCTCTCCTGGTTCTCCTTCTCTCTCTCCATCACAGTTTTCTCTCTCTCTCTCTCTCTCTCTCCCGGTTCTCTCTCTCTCACTCTCCCGGTTCTCTCTCTCTCTCTTTCTCTCTCTCCCCGTTCTCTCTCTCTCTCTCAAACCCGGTTATCTCTCTCGCTCTCTATGCCGGTTCTCTCTCTCTCTCTATCCCGGTTCTCCCTCTCCATCACGTTTTCTCTCTCTCTCTCTATCCCGGTTCTCTCTCTCTCGCTCTCTATCGCGGTTCTCTCTCTCTCTATCCCGGTTCTCTCTCTCTCTCTATCCCGGTTCTCCCTATCTCTCTCTCTCTATCCCGGTTCTATCTCTCTCTATCCCGGTTCTCTCTCTCTCTATCTCGGTTCTCTCTCCCTCTCTCAATCCCGGTTCTCTCTCTCTCTCTATCCCGGTTTTCTCTCTCTCTCTCTCTCTATCCCGGTTCTATCTCTCTCTATCCCGGTTCTCTCTCTCTCTCTATCCCGGTTCTCTCTCTCTCTCTATCCCGGTTCTCTCTCTCTCTCTATCCCGGTTCTCTCTCTCTCTCTCTATCCTGGTTCCCTCTCTCTTTCTATCCCGGTTCTCTCTCTCTATCCCGGTTCCTCTCTCTCTATCCCGGTTCTCTCTCTCTCTCCTCTATCCCGGTTCTCTCTCTCTCTCTATCCCGGTTCTCTCTCTCTTTCTTTCCCGGTTCTCCCTCTCTCTCTCTTTCCCGGTTCTCCCTCTCTCTCTCTATCCCGGTTCTCTGTCTCTCAAATCTGGTTCTCTCTCTCTCAATCCCGGTTCTCTCTCTCTCTCTATCCCGGTTTTCTCTCTCTCTCTCTCTCTATCCCGGTTCTCTCTCTGTGTCTCTCTCTATATCCCGGTTCTCTCTCTCTCTATCCTGGTTCTCTCTCTCTCTATCCCGGTTCTCTCTCTCTCTATCCTGGTTCTCTCTCTCTCTATCCTGGTTCTCTCTCTCTCTATCCCGGTTCTCTATCTCTCTCTCTATCACGGTTCTCTCTCTCTCTCTCTATCCCGGTTCTCTCTCTCTCTCTCTATCCCGGTTCTCCCTCTCCATCACGGTTTTCTCTCTCTCTCTCTATCCCTGTTCTCTCTCTCTCTATCCCTATTCTCTCTCTCTATCCCGGTTCTCTGTCTCTCTCTCTGTCGCGGTTCTCTCTCTCTCTCTCTCTATCCCGGTTCTCTCTCTCTCCATCCCGGTTCTCTCTCTCTCTATCCCGGTTCTCTCTCTCTCTATCCCGGTTCTCTCTCTGTCTCTATCCCGGTTCTCTCTCTCTCTATCCCGGTTCTCTTTCTCTCTCTCTCTATCCTGGTTCTCCCTCTCCATCACGGTTCTCCCTCTCTCTCTCTATCCCGGTTCTCTGTCTCTCAAATCTGGTTCTCTCTCTCTCAATCCCGGTTCTCTCTCTCTCTCTATCCCGGTTTTCTCTCTCTCTCTCTCTCTATCCCGGTTCTCTCTCTGTGTCTCTCTCTCTATCCCGGTTCTATCTCTCTCTATCCCGGTTCTCTCTCTCTCTATCTCGGTTCTCTCTCCCTCTCTCAATCCCGGTTCTCTCTCTCTCTCTATCCCGGTTTTCTCTCTCTCTCTCTCTCTATCCCGGTTCTATCTCTCTCTATCCCGGTTCTCTCTCTCTCTCTATCCCGGTTCTCTCTCTCTCTCTATCCCGGTTCTCTCTCTCTCTCTCTATCCTGGTTCCCTCTCTCTTTCTATCCCGGTTCTCTCTCTCTATCCCGGTTCCTCTCTCTCTATCCCGGTTCTCTCTCTCTCTCCTCTATCCCGGTTCTCTCTCTCTCTCTATCCCGGTTCTCTCTCTCTCTCTATCCCGGTTCTCTCTCTCTCTCTATATCCCGGTTATCTCTCTCTCTATCCTGGTTCTCTCTCTCTCTCTCTATCCCAGTTCTCTCTCTCTCTCTCTATCCCAGTTCTCTCTCTATCCCAGTTCTCTCTCTCTCTCTATCCCGGTTCTCTCTTTCTTTCCCGGTTCTCCCTCTCTCTCTCTTTCCCGGTTCTCCCTCTCTCTCTCTATCCCGGTTCTCTGTCTCTCAAATCTGGTTCTCTCTCTCTCAATCCCGGTTCTCTCTCTCTCTCTATCCCGGTTTTCTCTCTCTCTCTCTCTCTATCCCGGTTCTCTCTCTGTGTCTCTCTCTATATCCCGGTTCTCTCTCTCTCTATCCTGGTTCTCTCTCTCTCTATCCCGGTTCTCTCTCTCTCTATCCTGGTTCTCTCTCTCTCTATCCTGGTTCTCTCTCTCTCTATCCCGGTTCTCTCTCTCTCTCTCTATCACGGTTCTCTCTCTCTCTCTCTATCCCGGTTCTCTCTCTCTCTCTCTATCCCGGTTCTCCCTCTCCATCACGGTTTTCTCTCTCTCTCTCTATCCCTGTTCTCTCTCTCTCTATCCCTATTCTCTCTCTCTATCCCGGTTCTCTGTCTCTCTCTCTCTCTCTATCCCGGTTCTCTCTCTCTCCATCCCGGTTCTCTCTCTCTCTATCCCGGTTCTCTCTCTGTCTCTATCCCGGTTCTCTCTCTCTCTATCCCGGTTCTCTTTCTCTCTCTCTCTATCCTGGTTCTCCCTCTCCATCACGGTTTTCTCTCTCTCTCTCTATCCCGGTTCTTTCTCTCTCTCTCAATACCGGTTCTCTCTCTCTCTCTATCCCGGTTTTCTCTCTCTCTGTCTATCCCGGTTCTCTCTCTCTCTCTATCCCGGTTTTCTCTCTCTCTCTCTCTCTATCCCGGTTCTCTCTCTCTATCCTGGTTCCCTCTCTCTTTCTATCCCGGTTCTCTCTCTCTATCCCGGTTCCTCTCTCTCTATCCCGGTTCTCTCTCTCTCTCCTCTATCCCGGTTCTCTCTCTCTCTATCTCTATCCCGGTTCTCTCACTCTCTCTCTATCCCGGTTCTCTCTCTCTCTCTCTCTATCCCGGTTCTCTCTCTCTCTCTATCCCGGTCTCTCTCTCTCTCTATATCCCGGTTATCTCTCTCTCTATCCTGGTTCTCTCTCTCTCTCTCTATCCCAGTTCTCTCTCTCTCTCTCTATCCCAGTTCTCTCTCTCTCTCTCTATCCCAGTTCTCTCTCTCTCTCTATCCCGGTTCTCTCTTTCTTTCCCGGTTCTCCCTCTCTCTCTCTTTCCCGGTTCTCCCTCTCTCTCTTTATCCCGGTTCTCTGTCTCTCAAATCTGGTTCTCTCTCTCTCAATCCCGGTTCTCTCTCTCTCTCTATCCCGGTTTTCTCTCTCTCTCTCTCTCTATCCCGGTTCTCTCTCTCTGTCTCTCTCTATATCCCGGTTCTCTCTCTCTCTATCCTGGTTCTCTCTCTCTCTATCCCGGTTCTCTCTCTCTCTATCCTGGTTCTCTCTCTCTCTATCCTGGTTCTCTCTCTCTCTATCCTGGTTCTCTCTCTCTCTATCCCGGTTCTCTCTCTCTCTCTCTATCCCGGTTCTCTCTCTCTCTCTCTATCCTGGTTCTCCCTCTCCATCACGGTTTTCTCTCTCTCTCTCTATACCTGTTCTCTCTCTCTCTATCCCTATTCTCTCTCTCTATCCCGGTTCTCTGTCTCTCTCTCTGTCGCGGTTCTCTCTCTCTCTCTCTCTCTATCCCGGTTCTCTCTCTCTCCATCCCGGTTCTCTCTCTCTCTATCCCGGTTCTCTCTCTGTCTCTATCCCGGTTCTCTCTCTCTCTATCCCGGTTCTCTTTCTCTCTCTCTCTATCCTGGTTCTCCCTCTCCATCACGGTTTTCTCTCTCTCTCTCCATCCCGGTTCTCTCTCTCTCTCTCAATACCGGTTCTCTCTCTCTCTCTATCCCGGTTCTCTCTCTGTCTCTATCCCGGTTCTCTCTCTCTCTCTCTCTATCCCGGTTCTCCCTATCTCTCTCTCTCTATCCCGGTTCTATCTCTCTCTATCCCGGTTCTCTCTCTCTCTATCTCGGTTCTCTCTCCCTCTCTCAATCCCGGTTCTCTCTCTCTCTCTATCCCGGTTTTCTCTCTCTCTCTCTCTCTATCCCGGTTCTATCTCTCTCTATCCCGGTTCTCTCTCTCTCTCTCAATACCGGTTCTCTCTCTCTCTCTATCCCGGTTCTCTCTCTCTCTCTATCCCGGTTCTCTCTCTCTCTCTCTATCCTGGTTCCCTCTCTCTTTCTATCCCGGTTCTCTCTCTCTATCCCGGTTCCTCTCTCTCTCCTCTATCCCGGTTCTCTCTCTCTCTCTATCCCGGTTCTCTCTCTCTCTCTATCCCGGTTCTCTCTCTCTCTCTATATCCCGGTTATCTCTCTCTCTATCCTGGTTCTCTCTCTCTCTATCCCAGTTCTCTCTCTCTCTCTCTATCCTAGTTCTCTCTCTCTCTCTCTATCCCAGTTCTCTCTCTCTCTCTATCCCGGTTCTCTCTTTCTTTCCCGGTTCTCCCTCTCTCTCTCTTTCCCGGTTCTCCCTCTCTCTCTCTATCCCGGTTCTCTGTCTCTCAAATCTGGTTCTCTCTCTCTCAATCCCGGTTCTCTCTCTCTCTCTATCCCGGTTTTCTCTCTCTCTCTCTCTCTATCCCGGTTCTCTCTCTGTGTCTCTCTCTATATCCCGGTTCTCTCTCTCTCTATCCCGGTTCTCTCTCTCTCTATCCTGGTTCTCTCTCTCTCTATCCTGGTTCTCTCTCTCTCTATCCCGGTTCTCTATCTCTCTCTCTATCACGGTTCTCTCTCTCTCTCTCTATCCCGGTTCTCTCTCTCTCTCTCTATCCCGGTTCTCTCTCTCTCTCTCTATCCCAGTTCTCTCTCTATCCCAGTTCTCTCTCTCTCTCTATCCCGGTTCTCTCTTTCTTTCCCGGTTCTCCCTCTCTCTCTCTTTCCCGGTTCTCCCTCTCTCTCTCTATCCCGGTTCTCTGTCTCTCAAATCTGGTTCTCTCTCTCTCAATCCCGGTTCTCTCTCTCTCTCTATCCCGGTTTTCTCTCTCTCTCTCTCTCTATCCCGGTTCTCTCTCTGTGTCTCTCTCTATATCCCGGTTCTCTCTCTCTCTATCCTGGTTCTCTCTCTCTCTATCCCGGTTCTCTCTCTCTCTATCCTGGTTCTCTCTCTCTCTATCCTGGTTCTCTCTCTCTCTATCCCGGTTCTCTCTCTCTCTCTCTATCACGGTTCTCTCTCTCTCTCTCTATCCCGGTTCTCTCTCTCTCTCTCTATCCCGGTTCTCCCTCTCCATCACGGTTTTCTCTCTCTCTCTCTATCCCTGTTCTCTCTCTCTCTATCCCTATTCTCTCTCTCTCTATCCCTATTCTCTCTCTCTATCCCGGTTCTCTGTCTCTCTCTCTCTCTCTATCCCGGTTCTCTCTCTCTCCATCCCGGTTCTCTCTCTCTCTATCCCGGTTCTCTCTCTGTCTCTATCCCGGTTCTCTCTCTCTCTATCCCGGTTCTCTTTCTCTCTCTCTCTATCCTGGTTCTCCCTCTCCATCACGGTTTTCTCTCTCTCTCTCTATCCCGGTTCTTTCTCTCTCTCTCAATACCGGTTCTCTCTCTCTCTCTATCCCGGTTTTCTCTCTCTCTGTCTATCCCGGTTCTCTCTCTCTCTCTATCCCGGTTTTCTCTCTCTCTCTCTCTCTATCCCGGTTCTCTCTCTCTATCCTGGTTCCCTCTCTCTTTCTATCCCGGTTCTCTCTCTCTATCCCGGTTCCTCTCTCTCTATCCCGGTTCTCTCTCTCTCTCCTCTATCCCGGTTCTCTCTCTCTCTATCTCTATCCCGGTTCTCTCACTCTCTCTCTATCCCGGTTCTCTCTCTCTCTCTCTCTATCCCGGTTCTCTCTCTCTCTCTATCCCGGTCTCTCTCTCTCTCTATATCCCGGTTATCTCTCTCTCTATCCTGGTTCTCTCTCTCTCTCTCTATCCCAGTTCTCTCTCTCTCTCTCTATCCCAGTTCTCTCTCTCTCTCTCTATCCCAGTTCTCTCTCTCTCTCTATCCCGGTTCTCTCTTTCTTTCCCGGTTCTCCCTCTCTCTCTCTTTCCCGGTTCTCCCTCTCTCTCTTTATCCCGGTTCTCTGTCTCTCAAATCTGGTTCTCTCTCTCTCAATCCCGGTTCTCTCTCTCTCTCTATCCCGGTTTTCTCTCTCTCTCTCTCTCTATCCCGGTTCTCTCTCTCTGTCTCTCTCTATATCCCGGTTCTCTCTCTCTCTATCCTGGTTCTCTCTCTCTCTATCCCGGTTCTCTCTCTCTCTATCCTGGTTCTCTCTCTCTCTATCCTGGTTCTCTCTCTCTCTATCCTGGTTCTCTCTCTCTCTATCCCGGTTCTCTCTCTCTCTCTCTATCCCGGTTCTCTCTCTCTCTCTCTATCCTGGTTCTCCCTCTCCATCACGGTTTTCTCTCTCTCTCTCTATACCTGTTCTCTCTCTCTCTATCCCTATTCTCTCTCTCTATCCCGGTTCTCTGTCTCTCTCTCTGTCGCGGTTCTCTCTCTCTCTCTCTCTCTATCCCGGTTCTCTCTCTCTCCATCCCGGTTCTCTCTCTCTCTATCCCGGTTCTCTCTCTGTCTCTATCCCGGTTCTCTCTCTCTCTATCCCGGTTCTCTTTCTCTCTCTCTCTATCCTGGTTCTCCCTCTCCATCACGGTTTTCTCTCTCTCTCTCCATCCCGGTTCTCTCTCTCTCTCTCAATACCGGTTCTCTCTCTCTCTCTATCCCGGTTCTCTCTCTGTCTCTATCCCGGTTCTCTCTCTCTCTCTCTCTATCCCGGTTCTCCCTATCTCTCTCTCTCTATCCCGGTTCTATCTCTCTCTATCCCGGTTCTCTCTCTCTCTATCTCGGTTCTCTCTCCCTCTCTCAATCCCGGTTCTCTCTCTCTCTCTATCCCGGTTTTCTCTCTCTCTCTCTCTCTATCCCGGTTCTATCTCTCTCTATCCCGGTTCTCTCTCTCTCTCTCAATACCGGTTCTCTCTCTCTCTCTATCCCGGTTCTCTCTCTCTCTCTATCCCGGTTCTCTCTCTCTCTCTCTATCCTGGTTCCCTCTCTCTTTCTATCCCGGTTCTCTCTCTCTATCCCGGTTCCTCTCTCTCTCCTCTATCCCGGTTCTCTCTCTCTCTCTATCCCGGTTCTCTCTCTCTCTCTATCCCGGTTCTCTCTCTCTCTCTATATCCCGGTTATCTCTCTCTCTATCCTGGTTCTCTCTCTCTCTATCCCAGTTCTCTCTCTCTCTCTCTATCCTAGTTCTCTCTCTCTCTATCCCAGTTCTCTCTCTCTCTCTATCCCGGTTCTCTCTTTCTTTCCCGGTTCTCCCTCTCTCTCTCTTTCCCGGTTCTCCCTCTCTCTCTCTATCCCGGTTCTCTGTCTCTCAAATCTGGTTCTCTCTCTCTCAATCCCGGTTCTCTCTCTCTCTCTATCCCGGTTTTCTCTCTCTCTCTCTCTCTATCCCGGTTCTCTCTCTGTGTCTCTCTCTATATCCCGGTTCTCTCCCTCTCTATCCCGGTTCTCTCTCTCTCTATCCTGGTTCTCTCTCTCTCTATCCTGGTTCTCTCTCTCTCTATCCCGGTTCTCTATCTCTCTCTCTATCACGGTTCTCTCTCTCTCTCTCTATCCCGGTTCTCTCTCTCTCTCTCTCTATCCCGGTTCTCCCTCTCCATCACGGTTTTCTCTCTCTCTCTCTATCCCTGTTCTCTCTCTCTCTATCCCTATTCTCTCTCTCTATCCCGGTTCTCTGTCTCTCTCTCTGTCGCGGTTCTCTCTCTCTCTCTCTCTCTATCCCGGTTCTCTCTCTCTCCATCCCGGTTCTCTCTCTCTCTATCCCGGTTCTCTCTCTGTCTCTATCCCGGTTCTCTCTCTCTCTATCCCGGTTCTCTTTCTCTCTCTCTCTATCCTGGTTCTCCCTCTCCATCACGGTTTTCTCTCTCTCTCTCTATCCCGGTTCTTTCTCTCTCTCTCAATACCGGTTCTCTCTCTCTCTCTATCCCGGTTTTCTTTCTCTCTGTCTATCCCGGTTCTCTCTCTCTCTCTATCCCGGTTTTCTCTCTCTCTCTCTCTCTCTATCCCGGTTCTCTCTCTCTCTCTCTATCCTGGTTCCCTCTCTCTTTCTATCCCGGTTCTCTCTCTCTATCCCGGTTCCTCTCTCTCTATCCCGGTTCTCTCTCTCTCTCCTCTATCCCGGTTCTCTCTCTCTCTATCTCTATCCCGGTTCTCTCTCTCTCTCTATCCCAGTTCTCTCTCTCTCTCTCCCCCGTTCCCGCTCTCTCATTCTCCCTATCCCGTTCTCTCTCTATCTATCTCCGTTCTCTCTCTCTCTCGCTCCCCTGTTTTCTCTCTCTCTCCCCCGTTTTCTCTCTCCCTCTCCCCTGTTTTCTCTCTCTCTCTCTATCACAGTTCTCTCTCTCTCTCTCTATCCCGGTTCTCTCTCTCTCTCTCTATCCCGGTTATCAATCTCTCTTTCCCGGTTCACTCTCTCTCTATCCAGGTCCTCTCTCTCTCACTCTATCTAGGTTCTCTCTCTCTCTCTATACCGGTTCTCTCTCTCTCTCTCTATCCCGGTTCTCTCTCTCTATCCCGGTTCTCTCTCTATCTCTCTCCATCCCGGTTCCCTCTCTCTCTATCCCGGTTCTCTCTCTCTCTCTATCCCGGTTTTCTCTCTCTCTCTCTGTATCCCGGTTCTCTCTCTCTCTCTATCCCGGTTCTCCCATTCTCTCTCTCTGCTGTTCTCTCCCTCTCTCTCCCTCCAGTTCTCTCTCTCTCTCACTCCCGTTCACTCTCTCTCTCTCTCCCTCTTTCCGGTTCGCTCTCTCTCTCTCCGGTTCTCTCTCTCTCACTCCCGATCTCTCTCTCTCACTCTTTCTCCTGTTCTCTCTCTCTGTCCCCCGTTCCCTCTCTCTCATTCTCCCTATCCCGGTTCTCTATCTATCTATCCCGGTTGTCACTCTCTCTCTCGATCCCGATTCTCTCTCTCTCTCTCTATCCCGGTTCTCTCTCTCTCTCTATCCCAGTTCTGTCTCTCTCTCTCTATCCCTGTTCTCTCTCTCCCGGTTTTCTCTCTCACTCTCTGTATCCCGGTTCTCTCTCCCTCACTCTATCCCGGTTCTCTCTCTCTACCCCGGTTCACTCTCTCGCTCTCTCTATTCCGGTTCTCTCTCTCTCTCTATCCCGGTGCTCTCCCTCTCTCTCTATCCCGGTTCTCTGTCTCTCCCTCTATCCCGGTTCTCTCTCTCTCTCTCTATCCCGGTTCTCGCTCTATCCCGGTTCTCTCACCCTCTCTATCCCGGTTCTCTCTCTCTCTCTAATCCGGTTCAGTCTCTCTCTCTATCCCAGTTCTCTCTCTCTCTCTCTTTCCCGGTTCTCTCTCTCTCTATCCCGGTTCTCTTTCTCTATCCCGGGTCTCTCTCTCTCTATCTATCCCGGTTCTCTCTTTCTCTCTCTATCCCGGTTCTCTCTCTCTATCCCGGTTCTCTCTCTCTCTATCCCGGTTCTCTCTCTGTCTCTCTCTCTATTCCGGTTCTCTCTCTCTCTCTATTCCGGTTCTCACTCTCTCTCTCTCCCTATCCCGGTTTTCTCTCTCTCTCTCTCTATCCCGGTTCTCTCTCTCTCTCTGTATCCCGGTTCTCTCTCTCTCTATTCTGGTTCTCTCTCTCTCTCTATCCCGGTTCTCTCTCTCTCTCTCTATCCAGGTTCTCTCTCTCTCTCTCCCTCTATCCCAGTTATCTCCCTCTCTCTCTATCCCAGTTCTTTCTCTCTCTCTATCCCGGTTCTCTCTCTCTATCCTGGTTCTCTCTCTCTCGCTCTATCCCAGTTCTTTCTCTCTCTCTAACCCGGTTATCTCTCTCTCTCTATCCTGGTTCTCTCTCTCTCTCCCAGTTCTCTCTCTCTTTCCTGGTTCTCTCTCTCTCTCTCTATCCCAGTTCTCTCTCTCTTTCCTGGTTCTCTCTCTCTCTCTCTATCCCAGTTCTCTCTCTCTCTATCTCGGTTCTCTCTCTATCTCTCTATCCCAGTTTTCTCTCTCTCTCTCTCTCCCTCTATCCCAGTTCTCTCCCTCTCTCTCTATCCCGGTTCTCTCTCTCTCTCTATCCTGGTTCTCTCTCTCTCTCTCTATATCCCAGTTCTCTCTCTCTCTCTATCCCAGTTCTCTCTCTCTTTACTGGTTCTCTCTCTCTTTACTGGTTTTCTCTCTCTATCCCAGTTCTCTCTCTCTCTATCCCGGTTCTCTCTCTCTCTCTCTCTATCCCGGTACTCTCTCTCTCTCTCTATCCCGGTTCTCTCTCTCTCTCTCTATCCCGGTACTCTCTCTCTCTCTCTCTATCCCGGTACTCTCTCTCTCTCTCTCTATCCCGGTACTCTCTCTCTCTATCCCGGTTCTCTCTCTCTCTATCCCGGTTCTCCCTCTCTCTCTCTCTCAATCCCGGTTCTATCTCTCTCTATCCCGGTTCTCTCTCTCTCTATCTCGGTTCTCTCTCCCTCTCTCAATCCCGGTTCTCTCTCTCTCTATCCCGGTTTTCTCTCTCTCTATCTCTCTCTCTCTATCCCGGTTCTATCTCTCTCTATCCCGGTTCTCTCTCTCTCTCTCAATCCCGGTTCTCTCTCTCTCTCTATCCCGGTTTTCTCTCTCTCTATCCTGGTTCCCTCTCTCTCTCTATCCCGGTTCTCTCTCTCTATCCCGGTTCCTCTCTCTCTATCCCGGTTCTCTCTCTCTCTCCTCTATCCCGGTTCTCTCTCTCTCTATCTCTATCCCGGTTCTCTCACTCTCTCTCTATCCCGGTTTTCTCTCTCTCTCTATCCCGGTTCTCTCTCTCTCTCTATCCCGGTTCTCTCTCTCTCTATCCTGGTTCTCTCTCTCTCTCTCTATCCCAGTTCTCTCTCTCTCTCTCTCTATCCCAGTTCTCTCTCTCTCTCTCAATCCCAGTTCTCTCTCTCTATCCCGGTTCTCTCTCTCTCTCCTCTATCCCGGTTCTCTCTCTCTCTATCTCTATCCCGGTTCTCTCACTCTCTCTCTATCCCGGTTCTCTCTCTCTCTATCCCGGTTCTCTCTCTCTCTATCCTGGTTCTCTCTCTCTCTCTCTATCCCAGTTCTCTCTCTCTCTCTCTATCCCAGTTCTCTCTCTCTCTCTCTATCCCGGTTCTCTCTCTCTTTCCCGGTTCTCCCTCTCTCTCTCTTTTCCGGTTCTCCCTCTCTCTCTCTATCCCGGTTCTCTCTCTCTCAATCCTGGTTCTCTCTCTCTCAATCCCGGTTCTCTCTCTCTCTCTATCCCGGCTCTCTCTCTCTGTCTCTCTCTATATCCCGGTTCTCTCTCTCTCTATCCTGGTTCTCTCTCTCTCTATCCTGGTTCTCTCTCTCTCTCTCTCTATCCCAGTTCTTTCCCTCTCTCTATCCCGGTTATCTCTCTCTCTCTATCCTGGTTCTCTCTCTCTCTCTATCCTGGTTCTCTCTCTCTCTCTATCCTGGTTCTCTCTCTCTCTCTATCCCAGTTCTCTCTCGCTTTCCTGGTTCTCTCTCTCTCTCTCTATCCCGGTTCTCTCTCTCTCTCCTCTATCCCGGTTCTCTCTCTCTCTATCCCGGTTCTCTCACTCTCTCTCTATCCCGGTTCTCTCTCTCTCTATCCTGGTTCTCTCTCTCTCTCTCTATCTCTATCCCAGTTCTCTCTCTCTCTCTCTATCCCGGTTCTCTCTCTCTTTCCCGGTTCTCCCTCTCTCTCTCTTTCCCGGTTCTCCCTCTCTCTCTCTATCCCGGTTCTCTCTCTCTCAATCCTGGTTCTCTCTCTCTCAATCCCGGTTCTCTCTCTCTCTATCCTGGTTCTCTCTCTCTCTCTCTATCCCAGTTCTTTCTCTCTCTCTATCCCGGTTCTCTCTCTCTCTCTATCCCGGTTCTCTCTCTCTCTCTCTATCCTGGTTCTCTCTCTCTCTACCCTGGTTCTCTCTCTCTCTATCCTGGTTCTCTCTCTCTCTCTCTATCCCAGTTCTTTCTCTCTCTCTATCCCGGTTCTCTCTCTCTCTCTATCCTGGTTCTCTCTCTCTCTCTCTATCCCAGTTCTCTCTCTCTCTCTATCCCAGTTCTCTCTCTCTTTCCTGGTTCTCTCTCTCTCTCTCTATCCCAGTTCTCTCTCTCTCTATCTCGGTTCTCTCTCTCTCTATCCCAGTTTTCTCTCTCTCTCTCTCTCCCTCTATCCCAGTTCTCTCCCTCTCTCTCTATCCCGGTTCTCTCTCTCTCTCTATCCTGGTTCTCTCTCTCTCTCTCTATCCCAGTTCTCTCTCTCTCTCTATCCCAGTTCTCTCTCTCTTTCCTGGTTCTCTCTCTCTCTCTATCCCAGTTCTCTCTCTCTCTATCCCGGTTCTCTCTCTCTCTCTCTATCCCGGTACTCTCTCTCTCTCTCTATCCCGGTACTCTCTCTCTCTCTCTCTATCCCGGTATTCTCTCTCTCTATCCCGGTTCTCTCTCTCTCCAACCCCGTTCTCTCTCTCTCTATCCCGGTTCTCTCTCTGTCTCTATCCCGGTTCTCTCTCTCTCTATCCCGGTTCTATCTCTCTCTATCACGGTTCTCTCTCTCTCTATCTCGGTTCTCTCTCCCTCTCTCAATCCCGGTTCTCTCTCTCTCTCTATCCCGGTTTTCTCTCTCTCTCTATCCCGGTTCTCTCTCTCTCTCTCTATCCTGGTTCCCTCTCTCTCTATCCCGGTTCTCTCTCTCTATCCCGGTTCCTCTCTCTCTATCCCGGTTCTCTCTCTCTCTCCTCTATCCCGGTTCGCTCTCTCTCTATCTCTATCCCGGTTCTCTCTCTCTCTCTCCTGGTTCTCCTTCTCTCTCTCCATCACAGTTTTCTCTCTCTCTCTCTCTCTCTCTCCCGGTTCTCTCTCTCTCACTCTCCCGGTTCTCTCTCTCTCTCTTTCTCTCTCTCCCCGTTCTCTCTCTCTCTCTCAAACCCGGTTATCTCTCTCGCTCTCTATGCCGGTTCTCTCTCTCTCTCTATCCCGGTTCTCCCTCTCCATCACGTTTTCTCTCTCTCTCTCTATCCCGGTTCTCTCTCTCTCGCTCTCTATCGCGGTTCTCTCTCTCTCTATCCCGGTTCTCTCTCTCTCTCTATCCCGGTTCTCCCTATCTCTCTCTCTCTATCCCGGTTCTATCTCTCTCTATCCCGGTTCTCTCTCTCTCTATCTCGGTTCTCTCTCCCTCTCTCAATCCCGGTTCTCTCTCTCTCTCTATCCCGGTTTTCTCTCTCTCTCTCTCTCTATCCCGGTTCTATCTCTCTCTATCCCGGTTCTCTCTCTCTCTCTATCCCGGTTCTCTCTCTCTCTCTATCCCGGTTCTCTCTCTCTCTCTATCCCGGTTCTCTCTCTCTCTCTCTATCCTGGTTCCCTCTCTCTTTCTATCCCGGTTCTCTCTCTCTATCCCGGTTCCTCTCTCTCTATCCCGGTTCTCTCTCTCTCTCCTCTATCCCGGTTCTCTCTCTCTCTCTATCCCGGTTCTCTCTCTCTTTCTTTCCCGGTTCTCCCTCTCTCTCTCTTTCCCGGTTCTCCCTCTCTCTCTCTATCCCGGTTCTCTGTCTCTCAAATCTGGTTCTCTCTCTCTCAATCCCGGTTCTCTCTCTCTCTCTATCCCGGTTTTCTCTCTCTCTCTCTCTCTATCCCGGTTCTCTCTCTGTGTCTCTCTCTATATCCCGGTTCTCTCTCTCTCTATCCTGGTTCTCTCTCTCTCTATCCCGGTTCTCTCTCTCTCTATCCTGGTTCTCTCTCTCTCTATCCTGGTTCTCTCTCTCTCTATCCCGGTTCTCTATCTCTCTCTCTATCACGGTTCTCTCTCTCTCTCTCTATCCCGGTTCTCTCTCTCTCTCTCTATCCCGGTTCTCCCTCTCCATCACGGTTTTCTCTCTCTCTCTCTATCCCTGTTCTCTCTCTCTCTATCCCTATTCTCTCTCTCTATCCCGGTTCTCTGTCTCTCTCTCTGTCGCGGTTCTCTCTCTCTCTCTCTCTATCCCGGTTCTCTCTCTCTCCATCCCGGTTCTCTCTCTCTCTATCCCGGTTCTCTCTCTCTCTATCCCGGTTCTCTCTCTGTCTCTATCCCGGTTCTCTCTCTCTCTATCCCGGTTCTCTTTCTCTCTCTCTCTATCCTGGTTCTCCCTCTCCATCACGGTTCTCCCTCTCTCTCTCTATCCCGGTTCACTGTCTCTCAAATCTGGTTCTCTCTCTCTCAATCCCGGTTCTCTCTCTCTCTCTATCCCGGTTTTCTCTCTCTCTCTCTCTCTATCCCGGTTCTCTCTCTGTGTCTCTCTCTCTATCCCGGTTCTATCTCTCTCTATCCCGGTTCTCTCTCTCTCTATCTCGGTTCTCTCTCCCTCTCTCAATCCCGGTTCTCTCTCTCTCTCTATCCCGGTTTTCTCTCTCTCTCTCTCTCTATCCCGGTTCTATCTCTCTCTATCCCGGTTCTCTCTCTCTCTCTATCCCGGTTCTCTCTCTCTCTCTATCCCGGTTCTCTCTCTCTCTCTATCCCGGTTCTCTCTCTCTCTCTCTATCCTGGTTCCCTCTCTCTTTCTATCCCGGTTCTCTCTCTCTATCCCGGTTCCTCTCTCTCTATCCCGGTTCTCTCTCTCTCTCCTCTATCCCGGTTCTCTCTCTCTCTCTATCCCGGTTCTCTCTCTCTCTCTATCCCGGTTCTCTCTCTCTCTCTATATCCCGGTTATCTCTCTCTCTATCCTGGTTCTCTCTCTCTCTCTCTATCCCAGTTCTCTCTCTCTCTCTCTATCCCAGTTCTCTCTCTATCCCAGTTCTCTCTCTCTCTCTATCCCGGTTCTCTCTTTCTTTCCCGGTTCTCCCTCTCTCTCTCTTTCCCGGTTCTCCCTCTCTCTCTCTATCCCGGTTCTCTGTCTCTCAAATCTGGTTCTCTCTCTCTCAATCCCGGTTCTCTCTCTCTCTCTATCCCGGTTTTCTCTCTCTCTCTCTCTCTATCCCGGTTCTCTCTCTGTGTCTCTCTCTATATCCCGGTTCTCTCTCTCTCTATCCTGGTTCTCTCTCTCTCTATCCCGGTTCTCTCTCTCTCTATCCTGGTTCTCTCTCTCTCTATCCTGGTTCTCTCTCTCTCTATCCCGGTTCTCTCTCTCTCTCTCTATCACGGTTCTCTCTCTCTCTCTCTATCCCGGTTCTCTCTCTCTCTCTCTATCCCGGTTCTCCCTCTCCATCACGGTTTTCTCTCTCTCTCTCTATCCCTGTTCTCTCTCTCTCTATCCCTATTCTCTCTCTCTATCCCGGTTCTCTGTCTCTCTCTCTCTCTCTATCCCGGTTCTCTCTCTCTCCATCCCGGTTCTCTCTCTCTCTATCCCGGTTCTCTCTCTGTCTCTATCCCGGTTCTCTCTCTCTCTATCCCGGTTCTCTTTCTCTCTCTCTCTATCCTGGTTCTCCCTCTCCATCACGGTTTTCTCTCTCTCTCTCTATCCCGGTTCTTTCTCTCTCTCTCAATACCGGTTCTCTCTCTCTCTCTATCCCGGTTTTCTCTCTCTCTGTCTATCCCGGTTCTCTCTCTCTCTCTATCCCGGTTTTCTCTCTCTCTCTCTCTCTATCCCGGTTCTCTCTCTCTATCCTGGTTCCCTCTCTCTTTCTATCCCGGTTCTCTCTCTCTATCCCGGTTCCTCTCTCTCTATCCCGGTTCTCTCTCTCTCTCCTCTATCCCGGTTCTCTCTCTCTCTATCTCTATCCCGGTTCTCTCACTCTCTCTCTATCCCGGTTCTCTCTCTCTCTCTCTCTATCCCGGTTCTCTCTCTCTCTCTATCCCGGTCTCTCTCTCTCTCTATATCCCGGTTATCTCTCTCTCTATCCTGGTTCTCTCTCTCTCTCTCTATCCCAGTTCTCTCTCTCTCTCTCTATCCCAGTTCTCTCTCTCTCTCTCTATCCCAGTTCTCTCTCTCTCTCTATCCCGGTTCTCTCTTTCTTTCCCGGTTCTCCCTCTCTCTCTCTTTCCCGGTTCTCCCTCTCTCTCTTTATCCCGGTTCTCTGTCTCTCAAATCTGGTTCTCTCTCTCTCAATCCCGGTTCTCTCTCTCTCTCTATCCCGGTTTTCTCTCTCTCTCTCTCTCTATCCCGGTTCTCTCTCTCTGTCTCTCTCTATATCCCGGTTCTCTCTCTCTCTATCCTGGTTCTCTCTCTCTCTATCCCGGTTCTCTCTCTCTCTATCCTGGTTCTCTCTCTCTCTATCCTGGTTCTCTCTCTCTCTATCCTGGTTCTCTCTCTCTCTATCCCGGTTCTCTCTCTCTCTCTCTATCCCGGTTCTCTCTCTCTCTCTCTATCCTGGTTCTCCCTCTCCATCACGGTTTTCTCTCTCTCTCTCTATACCTGTTCTCTCTCTCTCTATCCCTATTCTCTCTCTCTATCCCGGTTCTCTGTCTCTCTCTCTGTCGCGGTTCTCTCTCTCTCTCTCTCTCTATCCCGGTTCTCTCTCTCTCCATCCCGGTTCTCTCTCTCTCTATCCCGGTTCTCTCTCTGTCTCTATCCCGGTTCTCTCTCTCTCTATCCCGGTTCTCTTTCTCTCTCTCTCTATCCTGGTTCTCCCTCTCCATCACGGTTTTCTCTCTCTCTCTCCATCCCGGTTCTCTCTCTCTCTCTCAATACCGGTTCTCTCTCTCTCTCTATCCCGGTTCTCTCTCTGTCTCTATCCCGGTTCTCTCTCTCTCTCTCTCAATCCCAGTTCTCCCTATCTCTCTCTCTCTATCCCGGTTCTATCTCTCTCTATCCCGGTTCTCTCTCTCTCTATCTCGGTTCTCTCTCCCTCTCTCAATCCCGGTTCTCTCTCTCTCTCTATCCCGGTTTTCTCTCTCTCTCTCTCTCTATCCCGGTTCTATCTCTCTCTATCCCGGTTCTCTCTCTCTCTCTCAATACCGGTTCTCTCTCTCTCTCTATCCCGGTTCTCTCTCTCTCTCTATCCCGGTTCTCTCTCTCTCTCTCTATCCTGGTTCCCTCTCTCTTTCTATCCCGGTTCTCTCTCTCTATCCCGGTTCCTCTCTCTCTCCTCTATCCCGGTTCTCTCTCTCTCTCTATCCCGGTTCTCTCTCTCTCTCTATCCCGGTTCTCTCTCTCTCTCTATATCCCGGTTATCTCTCTCTCTATCCTGGTTCTCTCTCTCTCTATCCCAGTTCTCTCTCTCTCTCTCTATCCTAGTTCTCTCTCTCTCTCTCTATCCCATTTCTCTCTCTCTCTCTATCCCGGTTCTCTCTTTCTTTCCCGGTTCTCCCTCTCTCTCTCTTTCCCGGTTCTCCCTCTCTCTCTCTATCCCGGTTCTCTGTCTCTCAAATCTGGTTCTCTCTCTCTCAATCCCGGTTCTCTCTCTCTCTCTATCCCGGTTTTCTCTCTCTCTCTCTCTCTATCCCGGTTCTCTCTCTGTGTCTCTCTCTATATCCCGGTTCTCTCTCTCTCTATCCCGGTTCTCTCTCTCTCTATCCTGGTTCTCTCTCTCTCTATCCTGGTTCTCTCTCTCTCTATCCCGGTTCTCTATCTCTCTCTCTATCACGGTTCTCTCTCTCTCTCTCTATCCCGGTTCTCTCTCTCTCTCTCTATCCCGGTTCTCTCTCTCTCTCTCTATCCCAGTTCTCTCTCTATCCCAGTTCTCTCTCTCTCTCTATCCCGGTTCTCTCTTTCTTTCCCGGTTCTCCCTCTCTCTCTCTTTCCCGGTTCTCCCTCTCTCTCTCTATCCCGGTTCTCTGTCTCTCAAATCTGGTTCTCTCTCTCTCAATCCCGGTTCTCTCTCTCTCTCTATCCCGGTTTTCTCTCTCTCTCTCTCTCTATCCCGGTTCTCTCTCTGTGTCTCTCTCTATATCCCGGTTCTCTCTCTCTCTATCCTGGTTCTCTCTCTCTCTCTATCCCGGTTCTCTCTCTCTCTATCCTGGTTCTCTCTCTCTCTATCCTGGTTCTCTCTCTCTCTATCCCGGTTCTCTCTCTCTCTCTCTATCACGGTTCTCTCTCTCTCTCTCTATCCCGGTTCTCTCTCTCTCTCTCTATCCCGGTTCTCCCTCTCCATCACGGTTTTCTCTCTCTCTCTCTATCCCTGTTCTCTCTCTCTCTATCCCTATTCTCTCTCTCTATCCCGGTTCTCTGTCTCTCTCTCTCTCTCTATCCCGGTTCTCTCTCTCTCCATCCCGGTTCTCTCTCTCTCTATCCCGGTTCTCTCTCTGTCTCTATCCCGGTTCTCTCTCTCTCTATCCCGGTTCTCTTTCTCTCTCTCTCTATCCTGGTTCTCCCTCTCCATCACGGTTTTCTCTCTCTCTCTCTATCCCGGTTCTTTCTCTCTCTCTCAATACCGGTTCTCTCTCTCTCTCTATCCCGGTTTTCTCTCTCTCTGTCTATCCCGGTTCTCTCTCTCTCTCTATCCCGGTTTTCTCTCTCTCTCTCTCTCTATCCCGGTTCTCTCTCTCTATCCTGGTTCCCTCTCTCTTTCTATCCCGGTTCTCTCTCTCTATCCCGGTTCCTCTCTCTCTATCCCGGTTCTCTCTCTCTCTCCTCTATCCCGGTTCTCTCTCTCTCTATCTCTATCCCGGTTCTCTCACTCTCTCTCTATCCCGGTTCTCTCTCTCTCTCTCTCTATCCCGGTTCTCTCTCTCTCTCTATCCCGGTCTCTCTCTCTCTCTATATCCCGGTTATCTCTCTCTCTATCCTGGTTCTCTCTCTCTCTCTCTATCCCAGTTCTCTCTCTCTCTCTCTATCCCAGTTCTCTCTCTCTCTCTCTATCCCAGTTCTCTCTCTCTCTCTATCCCGGTTCTCTCTTTCTTTCCCGGTTCTCCCTCTCTCTCTCTTTCCCGGTTCTCCCTCTCTCTCTTTATCCCGGTTCTCTGTCTCTCAAATCTGGTTCTCTCTCTCTCAATCCCGGTTCTCTCTCTCTCTCTATCCCGGTTTTCTCTCTCTCTCTCTCTCTATCCCGGTTCTCTCTCTCTGTCTCTCTCTATATCCCGGTTCTCTCTCTCTCTATCCTGGTTCTCTCTCTCTCTATCCCGGTTCTCTCTCTCTCTATCCTGGTTCTCTCTCTCTCTATCCTGGTTCTCTCTCTCTCTATCCTGGTTCTCTCTCTCTCTATCCCGGTTCTCTCTCTCTCTCTCTATCCCGGTTCTCTCTCTCTCTCTCTATCCTGGTTCTCCCTCTCCATCACGGTTTTCTCTCTCTCTCTCTATACCTGTTCTCTCTCTCTCTATCCCTATTCTCTCTCTCTATCCCGGTTCTCTGTCTCTCTCTCTGTCGCGGTTCTCTCTCTCTCTCTCTCTCTATCCCGGTTCTCTCTCTCTCCATCCCGGTTCTCTCTCTCTCTATCCCGGTTCTCTCTCTGTCTCTATCCCGGTTCTCTCTCTCTCTATCCCGGTTCTCTTTCTCTCTCTCTCTATCCTGGTTCTCCCTCTCCATCACGGTTTTCTCTCTCTCTCTCCATCCCGGTTCTCTCTCTCTCTCTCAATACCGGTTCTCTCTCTCTCTCTATCCCGGTTCTCTCTCTGTCTCTATCCCGGTTCTCTCTCTCTCTCTCTCTATCCCGGTTCTCCCTATCTCTCTCTCTCTATCCCGGTTCTATCTCTCTCTATCCCGGTTCTCTCTCTCTCTATCTCGGTTCTCTCTCCCTCTCTCAATCCCGGTTCTCTCTCTCTCTCTATCCCGGTTTTCTCTCTCTCTCTCTCTCTATCCCGGTTCTATCTCTCTCTATCCCGGTTCTCTCTCTCTCTCTCAATACCGGTTCTCTCTCTCTCTCTATCCCGGTTCTCTCTCTCTCTCTATCCCGGTTCTCTCTCTCTCTCTCTATCCTGGTTCCCTCTCTCTTTCTATCCCGGTTCTCTCTCTCTATCCCGGTTCCTCTCTCTCTCCTCTATCCCGGTTCTCTCTCTCTCTCTATCCCGGTTCTCTCTCTCTCTCTATCCCGGTTCTCTCTCTCTCTCTATATCCCGGTTATCTCTCTCTCTATCCTGGTTCTCTCTCTCTCTATCCCAGTTCTCTCTCTCTCTCTCTATCCTAGTTCTCTCTCTCTCTCTCTATCCCAGTTCTCTCTCTCTCTCTATCCCGGTTCTCTCTTTCTTTCCCGGTTCTCCCTCTCTCTCTCTTTCCCGGTTCTCCCTCTCTCTCTCTATCCCGGTTCTCTGTCTCTCAAATCTGGTTCTCTCTCTCTCAATCCCGGTTCTCTCTCTCTCTCTATCCCGGTTTTCTCTCTCTCTCTCTCTCTATCCCGGTTCTCTCTCTGTGTCTCTCTCTATATCCCGGTTCTCTCTCTCTCTATCCCGGTTCTCTCTCTCTCTATCCTGGTTCTCTCTCTCTCTATCCTGGTTCTCTCTCTCTCTATCCCGGTTCTCTATCTCTCTCTCTATCACGGTTCTCTCTCTCTCTCTCTATCCCGGTTCTCTCTCTCTCTCTCTATCCCGGTTCTCCCTCTCCATCACGGTTTTCTCTCTCTCTCTCTATCCCTGTTCTCTCTCTCTCTATCCCTATTCTCTCTCTCTATCCCGGTTCTCTGTCTCTCTCTCTGTCGCGGTTCTCTCTCTCTCTCTCTCTCTATCCCGGTTCTCTCTCTCTCCATCCCGGTTCTCTCTCTCTCTATCCCGGTTCTCTCTCTGTCTCTATCCCGGTTCTCTCTCTCTCTATCCCGGTTCTCTTTCTCTCTCTCTCTATCCTGGTTCTCCCTCTCCATCACGGTTTTCTCTCTCTCTCTCTATCCCGGTTCTTTCTCTCTCTCTCAATACCGGTTCTCTCTCTCTCTCTATCCCGGTTTTCTTTCTCTCTGTCTATCCCGGTTCTCTCTCTCTCTCTATCCCGGTTTTCTCTCTCTCTCTCTCTCTCTATCCCGGTTCTCTCTCTCTCTCTCTATCCTGGTTCCCTCTCTCTTTCTATCCCGGTTCTCTCTCTCTATCCCGGTTCCTCTCTCTCTATCCCGGTTCTCTCTCTCTCTCCTCTATCCCGGTTCTCTCTCTCTCTATCTCTATCCCGGTTCTCTCTCTCTCTCTCTCTATCCCGGTTCTCTCTCTCTCTCTCTCTATCCCGGTTCTCTCTCTCTCTCTATCCCGGTCTCTCTCTCTCTCTATATCCCGGTTATCTCTCTCTCTATCCTGGTTCTCTCTCTCTCTCTCTATCCCAGTTCTCTCTCTCTCTCTCTATCCCAGTTCTCTCTCTCTCTCTCTATCCCAGTTCTCTCTCTCTCTCTATCCCGGTTCTCTCTTTCTTTCCCGGTTCTCCCTCTCTCTCTCTTTCCCGGTTCTCCCTCTCTCTCTTTATCCCGGTTCTCTGTCTCTCAAATCTGGTTCTCTCTCTCTCAATCCCGGTTCTCTCTCTCTCTCTATCCCGGTTTTCTCTCTCTCTCTCTCTCTATCCCGGTTCTCTCTCTCTGTCTCTCTCTATATCCCGGTTCTCTCTCTCTCTATCCTGGTTCTCTCTCTCTCTATCCCGGTTCTCTCTCTCTCTATCCTGGTTCTCTCCCACTCTATCCTGGTTCTCTCTCTCTCTATCCTGGTTCTCTCTCTCTCTATCCCGGTTCTCTCTCTCTCTCTCTATCCCGGTTCTCTCTCTCTCTCTCTATCCTGGTTCTCCCTCTCCATCACGGTTTTCTCTCTCTCTCTCTATACCTGTTCTCTCTCTCTCTATCCCTATTCTCTCTCTCTATCCCGGTTCTCTGTCTCTCTCTCTGTCGCGGTTCTCTCTCTCTCTCTCTCTCTATCCCGGTTCTTTCTCTCTCCATCCCGGTTCTCTCTCTCTCTATCCGGGTTCTCTCTCTCTCTATCCCGGTTCTCTCTCTGTCTCTATCCCGGTTCTCTCTCTCTCTATCCCGGTTCTCTTTCTCTCTCTCTCTATCCTGGTTCTCCCTCTCCATCACGGTTTTCTCTCTCTCTCTCCATCCCGGTTCTCTCTCTCTCTCTCTCTCAATACCGGTTCTCTCTCTCTCTCTATCCCGGTTCTCTCTCTGTCTCTATCCCGGTTCTCTCTCTCTCTATCCCGGTTCTCTTTCTCTCTCTCTCTATCCTGGTTCTCCCTCTCCATCACGGTTTTCTCTCTCTCTCTCCATCACGGTTTTCTCTCTCTCTCTCTATCCCGGTTCTCTCTCTCTCTCGCTATCCCGGTTCTCTCTCACTCTCTCTCTCTCTCTATCCCGGTTCTCTCTCTCTCTCTATCCCGGTTCTCTCTCTCTCTCTCCTGGTTCTCCTTCTCTCTCTCCATCACAGTTTTCTCTCTCTCTCCCGGTTCTCTCTCTCTCACTCTCCTGGTTCTCTCTCTCTCTCTCTCCCCATTCTCTCTCTCTCTCTCTAACCCGGTTATCTCTCTCGCTCTCTATGCCGGTTCTCTCTCTCTCTCTATCCTGGTTCTCCCTCTCCATCACGTTTTCTCTCTCTCTCTCTATCCCGGTTCTCTCTCTCTCGCTCTCTATCGCGGTTCTCTCTCTCTCTATCCCGGTTCTCTCTCTCTCTGTCTCTCTATCCCGGTTCTCTCTCTCTCTCTCTCTCTCTATCCCGGTACTCTCTCTCTCTCTATCCCGGTTCTCTCTCTCTCTCTATCCCGGTTCTCTCTCTCTCTCTCTCAATCCCGGTTCTCTCTCTCTCTCTATCCCGGTTCTCTCTCTCTCTCTCTCTATACCGGTTCTCTCTCTCTCCCTCTCTCTATCCCGGTTCTCTCTCTCTCTGTCTATCCCGGTTCTCTCTCTCTCTCTATCCTGGTTCTCCCTCTCCATCACGGTTTTCTCTCTCTCTCTTTCCATCCCGGTTCTCTCTCTCTCTATCCCGGTTCTCTCTCTCTCTTTCCATCCCGGTTCTCTCTCTCTCTATCCCGGTTCTCTCTCTCTCTCTCCATCTCTCCCCCGTTTCCTCTACCTCTCTCGCCCGTAACCTCGCTATCTCCCCCGTTTCCTCTCTCTCTCTCTCTCATTCCCTCCCCATCTCTCCATCCCGCTCCCCGTGTCCCTCCGCCTCTCTACCCACACAAACCCCAGTCTCCGTCGCAGGGTGACGGAAACGTCATCGTGCCGATCCTCTCGACGTTCCGGGGGTCATCCGCAAAACTGCGGCACTGCCGGAGGGGATCCCGTGGCCTTGAATCAGAACCCCACCCCTGCCCGTAATGCCAAAGAGTGTCTGCAACAAGGGGGGAGTTGCCAGGGCCCCTGAGAGCGGGTGGAGGGTGTCCGAGCGAGTCACGGGGCACCTCCCGGAGGCCCGCTCCGTCGGCTGGTCAGGACCAGGCGCTAACGGCAGCACTCACCTCTCCGAGCCATTGAACCTCTTGTCGTTGGAGACGTGGTTGTGAATGTTGTGAACCATTTTCTGCGGAAGAACAGACGACAGATTGAGCCGTTTTCGTCACCCGCCACGGCCCGGCGCAGCAATGGGGCGACTCAAAACTATCCCGTGGGCCGCGGGCGGGAATGTCGTTCAGATGGTCGGGACAGGCTCGATGGGCTGATTGGTGCCCGCCTGCACTGGGAGGGAATCTACGAGCGGTTGATTGCGCCCTGCTCAAATGTCACAAAGGCCAGACTGAGGCCTCAAGTTGCGATTGGGCAGCACTCGCTGAACAATCGCAAGTGCGCCACACGAATGGCCCCGTTAATATAATCAGATCGTAGCGGGGTGCGTTCACAGTTCTGAGGAACAACATTCAAACCCGGGAGCCCGTCATTCGCAAACAAAAGGAATCTGAATTTCCCGGGAGCCGATAGTTTTCCCGTTGCTTTCTCGGTGGCCACACCGGGGCCAATCAGCGTCGCCCTGCCAAATGATCGATATCGTTTTCCCCTGCAGTAAGAATTGTTGTGAGAGTTCGGAATTTGGTGTTTTCCCTGATGCTCGCTCAGCACTGACCCTCTGACAGTGCGGCACTCCCTCAGTACTGACCCTCTGACAGTGCGGCACTCCCTCAGTACTGACCCTCTGACAGTGCGGCACTCCCTCAGTACTGACCCTGTGACAGTGCGGCACTCCCTCAGTACTGACCCTCTGACAGTGCGGCGCTCCCTCAGCACTGACCCTCTGACAGTGCGGCACTCCCTCAGTACTGACCCTCTGACAGTGCGGCACTCCCTCAGTACTGACCCTCTGACAGTGCGGCACTCCCTCAGTACTGACCCTCTGACAGTGCGGCACTCCCTCAGTACTGACCCTCTGACAGTGCGGCACTCCCTCAGTACTGACACTCTGACAGTGCGGCACTCCCTCAGTACTGACCCTCTGACAGTGCGGCACTCCCTCAGTACTGACCCTCTGACAGTGCAGCACTCCCTCAGTACTGACCCTCTGACAGTGCGGCGCTCCCTCAGTACTGACTCACTGACAGTGCGGCACTCCCTCAGTACTGACCCTCTGACAGTGCGGCGCTCCCTCAGTACTGACCCTCTGACAGTGCGGCACTCCCTCAGTATTGACCCTCTGACAGTGCAGCACTCCCTCAGTACTGACCCTCTGACAGTGAGGCACTCCATCAGTACTGACCCTCTGACAGTGCGGCGCTCCCTCAGTACTGACTCACTGACAGTGCGGCACTCCCTCAGTACTGACCCTCTGACAGTGCGGCGCTCCCTCAGTACTGACCCTCTGACAGTGCGGCACTCCCTCAGTATTGACCCTCTGACAGTGCAGCACTCCCTCAGTACTGACCCTCTGACAGTGAGGCACTCCCTCAGTACTGACCCTCTGACAGTGCGGCACTTCCTCAGCACTGACCCTCTGACAGTGCGGCACTCCCTCAGTACTGACCCTCTGACAGTGCAGCACTCCCTCAGTACTGACCCTCTGACAGTGCGGCACTCCCTCAGTACTGACTCTCTGACAGTGCGGCACTCCCTCAGTACTGACCCTCTGACAGTGCGGCACTCCCTCAGTACTGACCCTCTGACAGTGCGGCACTCCCTCAGTACTGACCCTCTGACAGTGCGGCGCTCCCGCAGTACTGACCCTCTGACAGTGCGGCGCTCGCTCAGTACTGACCCTCTGACAGTGCGGCACTCCCTCAGTACTGACCCTCTGACAGTGCGGCACTCCCTCAGTACTGACCCTCTGACAGTGCGGCACTCCCTCAGTACTGACCCTCTGACAGAGCAGCACTCCCTCAGTACTGACCCTCTGACAGTGCGGCACTCCCTCAGTACTGACTCTCTGACAGTGCGGCACTCCCTCAGTACTGACCCTCTGACAGTGCGGCGCTCGCTCAGTACTGACCCTCTGACAGTGCGGCACTCCCTCAGTACTGACCCTCTGACAGTGCGGCACTCCCTCAGTACTGACCCTCTGACAGTGCGGCACTCCCTCAGTACTGACCCTCTGACAGTGCGGCGCTCCCTCAGTACTGACCCTCTGACAGTGCAGCACTCCCTCAGCACTGACCCTCTGACAGTGCGGCACTCCCTCAGTACTGACCCTCTGACAGTGCGGCACTCCCTCAGTACTGACCATCTGACAGTGTGGCACTCCCTCAGCACTGACCCTCTGACAGTGCGGCACTCCCTCAGTACTGACCCTCTGACAGTGCGGCACTCCCTCAGTACTGACCCTCTGACAGTGCTGCACTCCCTCAGTACTGACCCTCTGACAGTGCGGCACTCCCTCAGTCCTGACCCTCTGACAGTGCGGCACTCCCTCAGTACTGACCCTCTGACAGTGCGGCACTCCCTCAGTACTGACCCTCTGACAGAGCAGCACTCCCTCAGTACTGATCCTCTGACAGTGCGGCACTCCCTCAGTACTGACCCTCTGACAGTGCGGCACTCCCTCAGTACTGACCCTCTGACAGTGCGTCACTCCCTCAGTACTGACCCACTGACAGTGCGGCACTCCCTCAGTACTGACCCTCTGACAGTGCGGCACTCCCTCAGTACTGACCCTCTGACAGTGCGGCACTCCCTCAGTACTGACCCTCTGACAGTGCGGCACTCCCTCAGTACTGACCCTCTGACAGTGCGGCACTCCCTCAGTACTGACCCTCTGACAGTGCGGCACTCCTTCAGTACTGACCCTGTGACAGTGCGGCACTCCCTCAGTACTGACCCTCTGACAGTGCGGCGCTCCCTCAGCACTGACCCTCTGACAGTGCGGCACTCCCTCAGTACTGACCCTCTGACAGTGCGGCACTCCCTCAGTACTGACCCTCTGACAGTGCGGCACTCCCTCAGTACTGACCCTCTGACAGTGCGGCACTCCCTCAGTACTGACCCTCTGACAGTGCGGCACTCCCTCAGTACTGACACTCTGACAGTGCGGCACTCCCTCAGTACTGACCCTCTGACAGTGCGGCACTCCCTCAGTACTGACCCACTGACAGTGCGGCACTCCCTCAGTACTGACCCTCTGACAGTGCGGCACTCCCTCAGTACTGACACTCTGACAGTGCGGCACTCCCTCAGTACTGACCCTCTGACTGTGCGACACTCCCTCAGTACTGACCCTCTGACAGTGCGGCACTCCCTCAGTACTGACCCTCTGACAGTGCAGCACTCCCTCAGTACGGACCCTCTGACAGTGCGGCACTCCCTCAGTACTGACCCTCTGACAGTGCGGCACTCCCTCAGTACTGACCCTCTGACAGTGCGGCACTCCCTCAGTACTGACCCTCTGACAGTGCAGCACTCCCTCAGTACTGACCCTCTGACAGTGCGGCGCTCCCTCAGTACTGACCCTCTGACAGTGCGGCACTCCCTCAGTACTGACCCTCTGACAGTGCAGCACTCCCTCAGTACTGACCCTCTGACAGTGCGGCACTCCCTCAGTACTGACACTCTGACAGTGCGGCACTCCCTCAGTACTGACCCTCTGACAGTGCAGCACTCCCTCAGTACGGACCCTCTGACAGTGCGGCACTCCCTCAGTACTGACCCTCTGACAGTGCGGCGCTCCCTCAGTACTGACCCTCTGACAGTGCGGCACTCCCTCAGTACTGACCCTCTGACAGTGCAGCACTCCCTCAGTACTGACCCTCTGACAGTGCGGCGCTCCCTCAGTACTGACTCACTGACAGTGCGGCACTCCCTCAGTACTGACCCTCTGACAGTGCGGCGCTCCCTCAGTACTGACCCTCTGACAGTGCGGCACTCCCTCAGTATTGACCCTCTGACAGTGCAGCACTCCCTCAGTACTGACCCTCTGACAGTGAGGCACTCCCTCAGTACTGACCCTCTGACAGTGCGGCACTTCCTCAGCACTGACCCTCTGACAGTGCGGCACTCCCTCAGTACTGACCCTCTGACAGTGCAGCACTCCCTCAGTACTGACCCTCTGACAGTGCGGCACTCCCTCAGTACTGACTCTCTGACAGTGCGGCACTCCCTCAGTACTGACCCTCTGACAGTGCGGCACTCCCTCAGTACTGACCCTCTGACAGTGCGGCACTCCCTCAGTACTGACCCTCTGACAGTGCGGCGCTCCCGCAGTACTGACCCTCTGACAGTGCGGCGCTCGCTCAGTACTGACCCTCTGACAGTGCGGCACTCCCTCAGTACTGACCCTCTGACAGTGCGGCACTCCCTCAGTACTGACCCTCTGACAGTGCGGCACTCCCTCAGTACTGACCCTCTGACAGAGCAGCACTCCCTCAGTACTGACCCTCTGACAGTGCGGCACTCCCTCAGTACTGACTCTCTGACAGTGCGGCACTCCCTCAGTACTGACCCTCTGACAGTGCGGCGCTCGCTCAGTACTGACCCTCTGACAGTGCGGCACTCCCTCAGTACTGACCCTCTGACAGTGCGGCACTCCCTCAGTACTGACCCTCTGACAGTGCGGCACTCCCTCAGTACTGACCCTCTGACAGTGCGGCGCTCCCTCAGTACTGACCCTCTGACAGTGCAGCACTCCCTCAGCACTGACCCTCTGACAGTGCGGCACTCCCTCAGTACTGACCCTCTGACAGTGCGGCACTCCCTCAGTACTGACCATCTGACAGTGTGGCACTCCCTCAGCACTGACCCTCTGACAGTGCGGCACTCCCTCAGTACTGACCCTCTGACAGTGCGGCACTCCCTCAGTACTGACCCTCTGACAGTGCTGCACTCCCTCAGTACTGACCCTCTGACAGTGCGGCACTCCCTCAGTCCTGACCCTCTGACAGTGCGGCACTCCCTCAGTACTGACCCTCTGACAGTGCGGCACTCCCTCAGTACTGACCCTCTGACAGAGCAGCACTCCCTCAGTACTGATCCTCTGACAGTGCGGCACTCCCTCAGTACTGACCCTCTGACAGTGCGGCACTCCCTCAGTACTGACCCTCTGACAGTGCGTCACTCCCTCAGTACTGACCCACTGACAGTGCGGCACTCCCTCAGTACTGACCCTCTGACAGTGCGGCACTCCCTCAGTACTGACCCTCTGACAGTGCGGCACTCCCTCAGTACTGACCATCTGACAGTGTGGCACTCCCTCAGTACTGACCCTCTGACAGTGCGGCACTCCCTCAGTACTGACCATCTGACAGTGTGGCACTCACTCAGTACTGACCCTCTGATAGTGCGGTACTCCTTCAGTACTGACCCTCTGACAATGCAGCACTCCCTCAGTCCTGACACTCTCACAGTGCGGCACTCCCTCAGTACTGACCCTCTGACAATGCGGCACTCCCTCAGTACTGACCCCATGACAGTGCAGAACTCCCTCAGTACTGACCCTCTGACAGTGCGACACTCCCTCAGTACTGACCCTCTGACAGTGCAGCACTCCCTCAGTACTGATCCTCTGACAGTGCAGCACTCCCTCAGTACTGACCCTCTGACAGTGCGACACTCCCTCAGTACTGATCCTCTGACAGTGCGGCACTCCCTCAGTACTGACCCTCTGACAGTGCAGCACTCCCTCAGTACTGATCCTCTGACAGTGCGGCACTCCCTCAGTACTGACCCTCTGACAGTGCGGCTCTCCCTCAGTACTGACACTCTCACATTTTGGCACTCCCTCAGTACTGACCCTCTGACAGTGCGGCGCTCCCTCAGTACTGACCCTCTGACAGTGCAGCACTCCCTCAGTACTGACCCTCTGACAGTGCGACACTCCCTCAGTACTGATCCTCTGACAGTGCGGCACTCCCTCAGTACTGACACTCTGACAGTGCAGCACTCCCTCAGTACTGATCCTCTGACAGTGCAGCACTCCCTCAGTACTGATCCTCTGACAGTGCAACACTCCCTCAGTACTGACACTCTCACAGTGCGGCTCTCCCTCAGTACTGACCCTCTGACAGTGCGGCGCTCCCTCAGTACTGACCCTCTGACAATGCGGCATACCCTCAGTACTGACCCTCTGACAGTGCGGCGCTCCCTCAGTACTGACCTTCTGACAGTGCAGCACTCCCTCAGTACTGATCCTCTGACAGTGCAACACTCCCTCAGTACTGACACTCTCACAGTGCGGCTCTCCCTCAGTACTGACCCTCTGACAGTGCGGCGCTCCCTCAGTACTGACCCTCTGACAATGCGGCATACCCTCAGTACTGACCCTCTGACAGTGCGGCGCTCCCTCAGTACTGACCTTCTGACAGTGCAGCAGTCCCTCAGTACTGACCCTCTGACAGTGCAGCACTCCCTCAGTACTGACCCTCTGACAGTGCGACACTCCCTCAGTACTGATCCTCTGACAGTGCGGCACTCCCTCAGTACTGACCCTCTGAGAGTGCGGCACTCACTCAGTACTGACCCTCTGATAGTGCGGCACTCCTTCAGTACTGTGCAAGGTTCCTTCCTCGTCATTCGCTTCATTCCCCTTTCTTTTATTTTACCGTTCTCATTTTGATCTGTGGATGATTAATGGACCTGTTTCTTTAAGGCAAGGAGTCTGGGTCGATAATTCAAGCAGTGGTGACAGGGGAGAACATTCTGCTTGTCTGGCCTGGTTTATACAAGGGCCATACACTGGTCTTTGTCAGTGAGAGACATGGGTTGGATTGGTTGGCAGATGGCTAATGAATTGGCCCAAAAGACTGTGCTCCTCCCGGTACCAGGTGAGGATTGGATCCTATCCCAGTGGGTTGCTTCTCATAGACCACCTTTCAGGCAGTACAGAGACCGACTCCGCTAACTCTCTCTGCTGATGTGAACTGACTGTCCCTCTCTCTAAGCCTGCTGTGAGTGTTATCTCTCTCTCTCACTCCAGAAAGCTTGCTGTGAGTGCTATCTCGCTTCAGAAAGCCTGCTGTGAGTGCTGTCTCACTCCAGAAAGCCTGCTGTGAGTGCTATCTCTGTCCAGAAAGCCTGCTGTGAGTGCTATCTATGTCCAGAAAGCCTGCTGTGGGTGCTATCCCTCTCCAGAAAGCCTGATGTGAGTGCTATCTCTCTTCAGAAAGCCTGCTGTGAGTGCTATCTCTCTCCAGAAAGCCTGCTGTGAGTGCTATCACTCTCCAGAAAGCCTGCTGAGTGCTATCTTGCTTCAGAAAGCCTGCTGTGAGTGCTATCTCGCTCTCCAGAAACCTGCTGTGAGTGCTATCTCTCTCCAGAAAGCCTGCTGTGAGTGCTATCTCCCTCTCCAGAATGCCTGCTGTGAGTGCTATCTCCCTCTCCAGAAAGCCTGCTGTGAGTGTTATCTGATTCTCCAGAATACCTGCTGTGAGTGCTATCTCCCTCTCCAGAAAGCCTGCTGTGAGTGCTATCTCTGTCCAGAAAGCCTGCTGTGAGTGCTATCTATGTCCAGAAAGCCTGCTGTGGGTGCTATCCCTCTCCAGAAAGCCTGATGTGAGTGCTATCTCTCTTCAGAAACCCTGCTGAGTGCTATCTCTCTCCAGAAAACTTGCTGAGTGCTATCTCAACCTCCAGAAAGCCTGCTGTGAGTGCTATCACTCTCTCCAGAAAACCTGCTGTGAGTGCTATCAATCTCTCCAGAACGCCTGCTGTGAGTGCTATCTCTCTCTCCAGCAAGTCTGCTGTGAATGCTGTCTCTCTAGAAAAAGCTTGTGAGTGCTATCTCTCTAGAGAAAGCCTGCTGTGAGTGCTATCTTTCTAGAGAAAGCCTGCCGTGAGTGCTATCTCGCTCTGCAGAAAGCCTGCAATGAGTGCCATTCCTCTCTCCAGAAAGCATTCTGTGAGTGCTTTCTCTCTGAGCCTGCTGTGGAGGCTATCTCTCTCTCTGAGCCTGCTGTGAGTGATATCTCTCTCCAGAAAGCCTGCTGCGAGTTCTATCTCTCTCCAAAAAGCCTGCTGTGAGTGCTATCTTGCTTCAGAAAGCCTTCTGTGAGTGCTATCTCGCTTCAGAAAGCCTGCTGCGAGTGCTATCTCTCTCTCTGAGCCTGCTGTGAGTGCTATCTCTCTCTCTAAGCCTGCTGTGTGTTCTATCTCTCACTCCAGAAAGCCTGCTGTGATTGCTTTCTCTCTGAGCCTGCTGTGGGGGCTATCTCTCTCTCTGAGCCTGCTGTGAGTGATATCTCTCTCCAGAAAGCCTGCTGCGAGTGCTATCTCTCTCCAGAAAGCCTGCTGTGAGTGCTATCTTGCTTCAGAAAGCCTTCTGTGAGTGCTATCTCTCTCCAGAAAGCCTGCTGTGAGTGCTATCTTGCTTCAGAAAGCCTTCTGTGAGTGCTATCTCACTTCACAAAACCTGCTGAGTACTATCTCACTTTAGAAAGCCTGCTGTGAGTGCTATCTCATTCCAGAAAGCCTGCTGTTGGTGCTATCTCTCAATCCTGAAAGCCTGCTGTGAGTGCTATCTCGCTTCAGAACGCCTGCTGTGATTGCTATCTCGCTTCAAAAAGCCTGCTGTGAGTACTATCTCGCTCTCCAGAAAGCCTGCCATGAGTGCCATTCCTCTCTCCAGAAAGCATTCTGTGAGTGCTATCTCTCACTCCTGAAAGCCTGCTGTGAGTACTATCTCGCTTCAGAGAAGCCTGCTGTGAGTGCTGTCTTGCTTCAGAAAGCCTGCTGTGAGTGCTATCTCGCTTCAAAATGCCTGCTGAAAGTGCTATCTGGCTCTCCAAGAAGCCTGCCATGAGTGCTATTCCTCTCTCCAGAAAGCATTCTGTGAGTGCTCTCTTGCTTCAGTAAGCCTGCTGTGTGCTACCTCTCTGTCTAAGACTGCTGCGAGTGCTATCTCTCTCCAGAGAGCCTGCTGTGAGTGCTATCTCACTTCAGAAAGCCTGCTGTGAGTGCTATCTCTCTCTCTCCAGGAAGCCTGCTGTGAGTGCTATCTCACTTCAGAAAGCCTGCTGTGAGTACTATCTCGCTTTGAAAGCCTGCTGTGAGTGCTATCTCGTTCCATAAAGCTTGCTGTGGTGCTATCTCTCTCCAGAAACCTCCTGTGTGTTATCCCCCTCTCCAGAAAGTCTGCTGAGTGCTATCTCTCTCTCCAGAAAGCCTGCTGTGAGTGCTATTCTCTCTCCAGAAAGCCTGCTGTGAGTGCTATCTCACTCTCTCCAGAAAGCATGCTGTGAGTGCTATCTCTCTCTCCAGGAATCCTGCTGTGAGTGCTATCTCACTTCAGAAAGCCTGCTGTGAGTACTATCTCTCTCTCCAGAAAGCCTGCTGTGAGTGCTATCTCTCTCTCCAGAAAGCCTGCTGTGAGTGCTATCTCGTTCCAGAAAGACTGCTGTTGGTGCTATCTCTCTCCAGAAACCTGCTGTGAGTGTTATCTCCCTCTCCAGGTAGCCTGCTGTGAGTGCTATCTCACTTCAGAAAGCCTGCTGTGAGTGCTATCTCACTTCAGAAAGCCTGCTGTGAGTACTATCTCGCTTCACAAAGCCTGCTGTGAATGCTATCTCGTTCCAGAAAGCCTGCTGTGAGTGCTATCTTTCTCCAGAAACTTGCTGTGAGTGCTATCTCCCTCTCGAGAAAGCCTGCTGTGAGTGCTATCTCTCTACAGAAAGCCTGCTGTGAGTGATATCTCTCTCCAGATAGCCTGCTGCGAGTGCTCTCTCGCTCCAGAAAGCCTGCGGTGAGTGCTATCTCTCTCTCCAGAAAGCCTGCTGTGAATGCTATCCGGTCCAGAAAGCCTGCTTTGAGTACTATCTCTCTCCAGAAAGCCTGCTGCGAGTGCTATCTCTCTCTCCAGAAAGCCTGCTGTGAGTGCTACATCTCTCTCCAGAACGCCTGCTGTGCGTGCTCTCTCGCTTCAGTAAGCCTGCTGTGAGTGCTACCTCTCTCTAAGACTGCTGTGAGTGCTATCTCTCTCCAGATAGCCTGCTGTGAGTGCTCTCTCGCTCCAGAAAGCCTGCGGTGAGTGCTATCTCTTTCTCCAGAAAGCCTGCTGTGAGTGCTATCCGGTCCAGAAAGCCTGCTTTGAGTGCTATCTCTCTCCAGAAAGCCTGCTGCGAGTGCTATCTCTCTCTCCAGAAAGCCTGCTGTGAGTGCTACATCTCTCTCCAGAAAACCTGCTGTGTGTGCTCTCTCGCTTCAGTAAGCCTGCTGTTAGTGCTATCTCTCTCTAAGACTGCTGTGAGTGCTATCTCTCCGACTAGAAAGGCTGCTGAGTGCTATTCCTCACTCCAAAAAGCCTGCTGTGAGTGCATTCTCTCACCAGAAACCATGCTGTGAAAACTATCTCTCTCCAGAAAGGCTGCTGATTGCTATCTCTCTCCAGAAAGCCTGCTGTGAGTGCTATCTCTCTCCAGAAACCTGCTGTGAGTGCTATGTCAACCTCCAGAAAGCCTCCTGTTAGTGCTATCACTCTCTCCAAAAAGCCTGCTGTGAGTGCTATCAATCTCTCCAGAAAGCCTGCTGTGAGTGCTGTCTCTCTAGAGAAAGCCTGCTGTGAGTGCTATCTCTCTAGAGAAAGCCTGCTGTGAGTGCTTTCTCACTCTCCATAAAGCCTGCAATGAGTGCCATTCCTGTCTCCAGAAAGCATTCTGTGAGTGCTATCTCTCACTCCTGAAAGCCTGCTGTGAGTGCTATCTCTTTCTCCAGAAAGCCTGCTGTGTGTGCTATCTCTCCCCAGAAAGCCTGCTGTGAGTGCTATCTCTCTCTCCAGAAAGCCTGCTGTGAGTGCTATCTCTCTCCAGAAACCTGCTGTTAGTGTTATCTCTCTCTAAGCCAGCTATGAGTGCTATCTCCCTCTCCAGAAAGCCTGGTATGAGTGCTATCTCGCTCTCAAGTAAGCCTGCTGTAAGTGTATTCTCACTAAAGAAAGCCTGCTGTGAGTGCTATCCCTCTCCAGAAAGCCTGCTGTGAGTGCAATCTCCCTCTCCAGAAAGTCTGCTGTGAGTGCTATCTGACACTCCAGAAAGCCTGCTGTGAGTGCTATGTCAACCTCCAGAAAGCCTCCTGTTAGTGCTATCACTCTCTCCAGAAAGCCTGCTGTGAGTGCTATCAATCTCTCCAGAAAGCCTGCTGTGAGTGCTGTCTCTCTAGAGAAAGCCTGCTGTGAGTGCTATCTCTCTCGAGAAAGCCTGCTGTGAGTGCTATCTCTCTAGAGAAAGCCTGCTGTGAGTGCTTTCTCGCTCTCCAGAAAGCCTGCAATGAGTGCCATTCCTCTCTCCAGAAAGCATTCTGAGTGCTATCTCTCACTCCTGAAAGCCTGCTGTGAGTGTTATCTCTTTCTCCAGAAAGCCTGCTGTGAGTGCTATCTCTCCCCAGAGAGCCTGCTGTGAGTGCTATCTCTCTCTCTCCAGAAAGCCTGCTGTGATTGCTATCTCTCTCTCCAGAAAGTCTGCTGTGAGTGCAATCTCTCTCCAGAAACCTGCTGTTAGTGCTATCTATCTCTAAGCCTGCTATGAGTGCTATCTCCCTCTCCAGGAAGCCTGCTGTGAGTGCTATCTCGCTCTCAAGAAAGCCTGCTGTAAGTGCTATCTCACTAAAGAAAGCCTGTTGAGTGCTATCCCTCTCCAGAAAGCCTGCTGTGAGTGCAATCTCCCTCTCCAGAAAGTCTGCTGTGAGTGCTATCTGACACTCCAGAAAGCCTGCTGTGTGTGCTATCTATCTCCAGAAAGCTTGCTGTGAGTGCTCTCTCTCTTTAAGCCTGCTGTAAGTGCTATCTCCCTCCAGAAAGCCTGCTGTGACTGCTATCTCTCTCCAGAAAGTCTGCAGTGAGTGCTGTCTCGCTCCAAAAAGCCTGCTGTGAGTGCTAGCTCTCTCCAGTAAGCCTGCTGTGAGTGCTCTCTCGCTCCAGAAAGCCTGCGGCGAGTGCTATCTCTCTCTCCAGAAAGCCTGCTGTGAGTGCTATCCCGCTCCAGAAAGCCCTCTGTGAGTGCTACATCTCTCTCCAGAAGGCCTGCTGTGCGTGATCTCCCGCTTCAGTAAGCCTGCTGTGAGTGCTATCTCTCTCTCTAAGACTGCTCTGAGTGCTATCTCTCCGACTAGAAAAGCTGCTGAGTGTTATTCCTCGCTCCAAAAAGCCTGCTGTGAGTGCATTCTCTCTCCAGAAACCCTGCTGTGAAACCTATCTCTCTCCAGAAAGGCTGCTGAGTGCTATCTCTCTCTTTAAGACTGCTGTGAGTGCTATCTCTCTCTCTCCATAAAGCCTGCTGGGAGTGCTATCTCTCTCTCCAGAAAGCCAGCTGTGATTGCTTTCTCTCTGAGCCTGCTGTGAGGGCTATCTCTCTCTCTGAGCCTGCTGTGTGATATCTCTCTCCAGAAAGCCTGCTGCGAGTGCTATCTCTCTCCAGAAAGCCTGCTGTGAGTGCTATCTTGCTCCAGAAGGCCTGCTGTGCGTGCTCTCCCGCTTCAGTAAGCCTGCTGTGAGTGCTATCTCTCTCTCTAAGACTGCTGCGAGTGCTATCTCTCCGACTCGAAAGGCTGCTGAGTGTTATTTCTCTCTCCAGAAACCCTGCTGTGAAACCTATCTCTCGCTCCAGAAAGGCTGCTGAGTGCTATCTCTCTCTCCATAAAGCCTGCTGGGAGCGCCATCTCTCTCTCTGAGCCTGCTGTGAGAGCTATCTCTCTCTCTAAGCCTGCTGTGTGTTCTATCTCTCACTCCAGAAAGCCAGCTGTGATTGCTTTCTCTCTGAGCCTGATGTGAAGGCTATCTCTCTCTCTGAGCCTGCTGTGAGTGATATCTCTCTCCAGAAAGCCTGCTGCGAGTGCTATCTCTCTCCAGAAAGCCTGCTGTGAGTGCTATCTTGCTTCAGAAAGCCTTCTGTGAGTGCTATCTCGTTCCAGAAAGCCTGCTGTTGGTGCTATCTCGTTCCAGAAAGCCTGCTGTTGGTGCTGTCTCGTTCCAGAAAGCCTGCTGTTGGTGCTATCTCTCTCACTCCAGAAAGCCTGCTGTGATTGCTTTCTCTCTGAGCCTGATGTGAGGGCTATCTCTCTCTCTGAGCCTGCTGTGTGTTCTATCTCTCACTCCAGAAAGCCTGCTGTGATTGCTTTCTCTCTGAGCCTGCTGTGGGGGCTATCTCTCTCTCTGAGCCTGCTGTGAGTGATATCTCTCTCCAGAAAGCCTGCTGCGAGTGCTATCTCTCTCCAGAAAGCCTGCTGTGAGTGCTATCTTGCTTCAGAAAGCCTTCTGTGAGTGCTATCTCGTTCCAGAAAGCCTGCTGTTGGTGCTATCTCGTTCCAGAAAGCCTGCTGTGAGTGCTATGTCAACCTCCAGAAAGCCTCCTGTTAGTGCTATCACTCTCTCCAGAAAGCCTGCTGTGAGTGCTATCAATCTCTCCAGAAAGCCTGCTGTGAGTGCTGTCTCTCTAGAGAAAGCCTGCTGTGAGTGCTATCTCTCTCGAGAAAGCCTGCTGTGAGTGCTATCTCTCTAGAGAAAGCCTGCTGTGAGTGCTTTCTCGCTCTCCAGAAAGCCTGCAATGAGTGCCATTCCTCTCTCCAGAAAGCATTCTGAGTGCTATCTCTCACTCCTGAAAGCCTGCTGTGAGTGTTATCTCTTTCTCCAGAAAGCCTGCTGTGAGTGCTATCTCTCCCCAGAGAGCCTGCTGTGAGTGCTATCTCTCTCTCTCCAGAAAGCCTGCTGTGATTGCTATCTCTCTCTCCAGAAAGTCTGCTGTGAGTGCAATCTCTCTCCAGAAACCTGCTGTTAGTGCTATCTATCTCTAAGCCTGCTATGAGTGCTATCTCCCTCTCCAGGAAGCCTGCTGTGAGTGCTATCTCGCTCTCAAGAAAGCCTGCTGTAAGTGCTATCTCACTAAAGAAAGCCTGTTGAGTGCTATCCCTCTCCAGAAAGCCTGCTGTGAGTGCAATCTCCCTCTCCAGAAAGTCTGCTGTGAGTGCTATCTGACACTCCAGAAAGCCTGCTGTGTGTGCTATCTATCTCCAGAAAGCTTGCTGTGAGTGCTCTCTCTCTTTAAGCCTGCTGTAAGTGCTATCTCCCTCCAGAAAGCCTGCTGTGACTGCTATCTCTCTCCAGAAAGTCTGCAGTGAGTGCTGTCTCGCTCCAAAAAGCCTGCTGTGAGTGCTAGCTCTCTCCAGTAAGCCTGCTGTGAGTGCTCTCTCGCTCCAGAAAGCCTGCGGCGAGTGCTATCTCTCTCTCCAGAAAGCCTGCTGTGAGTGCTATCCCGCTCCAGAAAGCCCTCTGTGAGTGCTACATCTCTCTCCAGAAGGCCTGCTGTGCGTGATCTCCCGCTTCAGTAAGCCTGCTGTGAGTGCTATCTCTCTCTCTAAGACTGCTCTGAGTGCTATCTCTCCGACTAGAAAAGCTGCTGAGTGTTATTCCTCGCTCCAAAAAGCCTGCTGTGAGTGCATTCTCTCTCCAGAAACCCTGCTGTGAAACCTATCTCTCTCCAGAAAGGCTGCTGAGTGCTATCTCTCTCTTTAAGACTGCTGTGAGTGCTATCTCTCTCTCTCCATAAAGCCTGCTGGGAGTGCTATCTCTCTCTCCAGAAAGCCAGCTGTGATTGCTTTCTCTCTGAGCCTGCTGTGAGGGCTATCTCTCTCTCTGAGCCTGCTGTGTGATATCTCTCTCCAGAAAGCCTGCTGCGAGTGCTATCTCTCTCCAGAAAGCCTGCTGTGAGTGCTATCTTGCTCCAGAAGGCCTGCTGTGCGTGCTCTCCCGCTTCAGTAAGCCTGCTGTGAGTGCTATCTCTCTCTCTAAGACTGCTGCGAGTGCTATCTCTCCGACTCGAAAGGCTGCTGAGTGTTATTTCTCTCTCCAGAAACCCTGCTGTGAAACCTATCTCTCGCTCCAGAAAGGCTGCTGAGTGCTATCTCTCTCTCCATAAAGCCTGCTGGGAGCGCCATCTCTCTCTCTGAGCCTGCTGTGAGAGCTATCTCTCTCTCTAAGCCTGCTGTGTGTTCTATCTCTCACTCCAGAAAGCCAGCTGTGATTGCTTTCTCTCTGAGCCTGATGTGAAGGCTATCTCTCTCTCTGAGCCTGCTGTGAGTGATATCTCTCTCCAGAAAGCCTGCTGCGAGTGCTATCTCTCTCCAGAAAGCCTGCTGTGAGTGCTATCTTGCTTCAGAAAGCCTTCTGTGAGTGCTATCTCGTTCCAGAAAGCCTGCTGTTGGTGCTATCTCGTTCCAGAAAGCCTGCTGTTGGTGCTGTCTCGTTCCAGAAAGCCTGCTGTTGGTGCTATCTCTCTCACTCCAGAAAGCCTGCTGTGATTGCTTTCTCTCTGAGCCTGATGTGAGGGCTATCTCTCTCTCTGAGCCTGCTGTGTGTTCTATCTCTCACTCCAGAAAGCCTGCTGTGATTGCTTTCTCTCTGAGCCTGCTGTGGGGGCTATCTCTCTCTCTGAGCCTGCTGTGAGTGATATCTCTCTCCAGAAAGCCTGCTGCGAGTGCTATCTCTCTCCAGAAAGCCTGCTGTGAGTGCTATCTTGCTTCAGAAAGCCTTCTGTGAGTGCTATCTCGTTCCAGAAAGCCTGCTGTTGGTGCTATCTCGTTCCAGAAAGCCTGCTGTTGGTGCTATCTCTCTCTCTCCAGAAAGCCTGCTCTGAGTGCTATCTCTCTCTCCAGAAAGCCTGCTGTGAATGCTATCTCGTCCCAGAAAGACTGCTGTTGGTGCTATCTCTCTCCAGAAACCTATTGTGTTATCTCCCTCTCCAGAAAGCCTGCTGTGAGTGCTATCTCTCTCTCCAGAAATCCTGCTGTGAGTGCTATTCTCTCTCCAGAAAGCCTGCTGAGTGCTATCTCTCTCTCCAGAAAGCCTGATGTGAGTGCTATCTCTCTAGAGAGAGCCTGCTGTGAGTACTATCTCGCTCTCCAGAAAGCCTGCCATGAGTGCCATTCCTCTCTCCAGAAAGCATTCTGTGAGTGCTATCTCTCACTCCTGAAAGCCTGCTGTGAGTGCTATCTCGCTTCAGAAAGTCTGCTGTGAGTGCTATCTCGCTTCAAAAAGCCTGCTGTGAGTGCTATCTCTCTCTCCAGGAAGCCTGCTGTGAGTGCTATCTCACTTCAGAAAGCCTGCTGTGAGTACTATCTAGCTTCACAAAGCCTGCTTTGAGTGCTATCTCATTCCAGAAAGCCTGCTGTGAGTGCTATCTTTCTCCAGAAACTTGCTGTGAGTGCTATCTCCCTCTCGAGAAAGCCTGCTGTGAGTGATATCTCTCTACAGAAAGCCTGCTGAGTGCTATACCTTTCTTTAAGCTTGCTGTGAGTGCTATCTCTCTCCAGATAGCCTGCTGTGAGTGCTCTCTCGCTCCAGAAAGCCTGCTGTGAGTGCTATCTCTCTCTCTCTCCAGATAGCCTGCTGTGACTGCTATCCCGCTCCAGAAAGCCTGCTTTGAGTGCTATCTCTCTCCAGAAAGCCTGCTGCGAGTGCTATCTCTAGCCAGAAAGCCTGCTGTGAGTGCTACATCTCTCTCCAGAAAGCCTGCTGTGCGTGCTCTCTCGCTTCAGTAAGCCTGTTGTGAGTGCTATCTCTCTCTCTAAGACTTCTGCGAGTGCTATCTCTCTCCAGAAAGCATGCAGTGAGTGCAACTCGCTTCAGGAAGCCTGCTGTGAGTGCTATCTCTCTCTCCAGAAAGCCTGCTGTGAGTGCTATTCTCTCTCCAGAAAGCCTGCTGTGAGTGCTATCTCTCTCTCCAGAAAGCCTGCTGTCAGTGCTATCTCTCTAGAGAAAGCCTGCTGTGAGTGCTATCTCGCTCTCTAGAAAGTCTGCCATGAGTGCCATTCCTCTCTCCAGAAAGCATTCTGTGAGAGCAATCTCACTTCAGAAAACCTGCTGTGAGTACTATCTCGCTTCAGAAAGCCTGCTGTGAGTGCTGTCTCATTCCAGAAAGCCTGCTGTTGGTGCCATCTCTCTCTCCAGAAAGCCTGCTGTGAGTGCTATCTCTCTCTCCAGAAAGCCTGCTGTGAATGCTATCTCTCTCTCCTGAAAGCCTGCTGTGAGTGCTATCTCGTTCCAGAAAGACTGCTGTTGGTGCTATCTCTCTCCAGTAACCTGCTGTGAGCGTTATCTCCCTCTGCAGAAAGCCTGCGGCGAGTGTTATCTCTCTCTCCAGAATTCTGCTGTGTGTTATCTCCCTCTCCAGAAAGCCTGCGGCGAGTGCTATCTCTCCCTCCAGAAAGCCTGCTGTGAGTGCTCTCTCTCTCTCCAGAAAGCCTGATGTGAGTGCTATCTCTCTAGAGAAAGCCTGATGTGAGTGCTATCTCTCTAGAGAAAGTCTGCTGTGAGTACTATCTCGCTCTCCGAAAGCCTGTCGAGTGCCATTCCTCTCTCCAGAAAGCATTCTGTGAGTGCTATCTCTCACTCCTGAAAGCCTGCTGTGAGTACTATCTCGCTTCAGAAAGCCTGCTGTGAGTGCTGTCTCATTCCAGAAAGCCTGCTGTTGGTGCTATCTCTCTCTCCAGAAAGCCTGCTGTGAGTGCTATCTCTCTCTCCAGAAAGCCTGCTGTGAATGCTATCTCTCTCTCCAGAAAGCCTGCTGTGACTGCTATTCTTTCTCCAGAAAGCCTGCTGTGAGTGCTCTCTCTCTCTCCAGAAAGCCTGATGTGAGTGCTATCTCTCTAGAGAAAGCCTGCTGTGAGTACTATCTCGCTCTCCAGAAAGCCTGTCATGAGTGCCATTCCTCTCTCCAGAAAGCATTCTGTGAGTGCTATCTCTCACTCCTGAAAGCCTGCTGTGAGTACTATCTCGCTTCAGAAAGCCTGCTGTGAGTGCCATCTCTCTCTCCAGAAAGCCTGCTGTGAGTGCTATCTCGTTCCAGAAAGACTGCTGTTGGTGCTATCTCTCTCCAGAAACCTGCTGTGAGTGCTATCTCTCACTCCTGAAAGCCTGCTGTGATTGCTATCTCGCTTCAAAAAGCCTGCTGTGAGTGCCATCTCTCTCTACAGAAAGCCTACTGTGACTGCTATCTCACTTCAGAAAGCCTGCTGTGAGTACTATCTCTCTCTCCAGAAAGCCTGCTGCGAGTGCTATCTCGTTCCAGAAAGCCTGCCGTGATGGTATAACTCTCCAGAAAGCCTGCTGTGAGTGCTAACCCTCTCCAGAAAGCCTGCTGTGAGTGCTATCTTGCTCCCCAAAAGTCTGGTGAGTGCTATCTCGCTCCCCAAAAGCCTGCTGAGTGCTATCTTGCTCCAGAAAGCCTGCTGTGAGTGCTATCTCGCTCTCCAGAATGCCTGCTGTAGGTGCTATCTCACTAAAGAAAGCCTGCTGTGAGTGCTATCTCTCTCCAGAAAGCCTGCTGTGAGTGCCATCTCTCTCTACAGAAAGCCTGCGGTGAGTGCTACCTCTCTCTCCAGAAAGCCTGCTGTGAGTGCTATCTCGTGCCAGAAAGACTGCTGTTGGTGCTATCTCTCTCCAGAAACCTGCTGTGAGTGCTATCTCTCACTCCTGAAAGCCTGCTGTGACTGCTATCTCACTTCAGAAAGCCTGCTGTGAGTGCTATCTTTCTCTCTAAGCCTGCTGTGAGTGTTATCTTCCTCCAGAAAGCCTGTTGTGAGTGCTATGTCTCTCCAGAAAACCTGCTGTGAGTGCTATCTCACTTCAGAAAGTCTGCTGTGAGTGCTATCTCGCTTCAGAAAGCCTGCTGTGAGTGCTATCCCTCTCTCCAGGAAGCCTGCTGTGAGTGCTATCTCACTTCAGAAAGCCTGGTGTGAGTACTATCTCGCTTCAGAAAGCCTGCTGTGAGTGCTATCTCATTCCAGAAAGCCTGCTGTGATGGTATAACTCTCCAGAAAGCCTGCTGTGAGTGCTATCCCTCTCCAGAAAGCCTGCTGTGAGTGCTATCTCGCTCCTCAAAAGCCTGGTGAGTGCTATCTCGCTTCCCAAAAGCCTGCTGTGAGTGGTATCTAGCTCCAGAAAGCCTGCTGTGAGGGATATCTCTCTCCAGAAACCCTGTGTGAGTGCCATCTCTCTCTCCAGAAAGCCTGCTGTGAGTGCTATCTCTCTTTAAGCCTGCTGGGAGTTCTACGACTCTCTCCATAACGCCTGCTGTGAGTGTTTTCTCTCTCTCTCCAGAAAGCTTGCAGTGAGTGCTATCTCTCTTCCAGAAAGCCTGCTGTGAGTGCTATCTCTCTCCAGAAAGCCTGCTGTGAGTGCTGTCTCTCTCTCTAAGCCTGCTGTGAGTGCTATCTCTCTCCAGAAATCCGGCTGTGAGTGCTATCTCTCTCCAGAAAGCCTGCTGTGAGTGCTATTCTCTCTCAGAAAGCCTGCTGTGAGTGCTATCTCTCTCTCTCCAGAAAGCCTGCCCGGAGTGCCATTCCTCTCTCCAGAAAGCATTCTGTGAGTGCTATAGAACATAGAACATAGAACAATACAGCGCAGTACAGGCCCTTCGGCCCACGATGTTGCACCGAAACAAAAGCCATCTAACCTACACTATGCCATTATCATCCATATGTTTATCTAATAAACTTTTAAATGCCCTCAATGTTGGCGAGTTCACTACTGTAGCAGGTAGGGCATTCCACGGCCTCACTACTCTTTGCGTAAAGAACCTACCTCTGACCTCTGTCCTATATCTATTACCCCTCAGTTTAAAGTTATGTCCCCTCGTGCCAGCCATATCCATCCGCGGGAGAAGGCTCTCACTGTCCACCCTATCCAACCCCCTGATCATTTTGTATGCCTCTATTAAGTCTCCTCTTAACCTTCTTCTCTCCAACGAAAACAACCTCAAGTCCATCAGCCTTTCCTCATAAGATTTTCCCTCCATACCAGGCAACATCCTGGTAAATCTCCTCTGCACCCGCTCCAAAGACTCCACGTCCTTCCTATAATGCGGTGACCAGAACTGTACGCAATACTCCAAATGCGGCCGTACCAGAGTTCTGTACAGCTGCAACATGACCTCCCGACTCCGGAACTCAATCCCTCTACCAATAAAGGCCAACACTCCATTGGCCTTCTTCACAACCCTATCAACCTGGGTGGCAACTTTCAGGGATCTATGTACATGGACACCTAGATCCCTCTGCTCATCCACACTTTCAAGAACTTTACCATTAGCCAAATATTCCGCATTCCTGTTATTCCTTCCAAAGTGAATCACCTCACACTTCTCTACATTAAACACCATTTGCCACCTTTCAGCCCAGCTCTGCAGCTTATCTATATCCCTCTGTAACCTGCTACATCCTTCCACACTATCGACAACACCACCGACTTTAGTATCGTCTGCAAATTTACTCACCCACCCTTCTGCGCCTTCCTCTAGGTCATTGATAAAAATGACAAACAGCAACGGCCCCAGAACAGATCCTTGTGGTACTCCACTTGTGACTGTACTCCATTCTGAACATTTCCCATCAACCACCACCCTCTGTCTTCTTTCAGCTAGCCAATTTCTGATCCACATCTCTAAATCACCCTCAATCCCCAGCCTCCGTATTCTTTGCAATAGCCTACCGTGGGGAACCTTATCAAACGCTTTGCTGAAATCCATATACACCACATCAACTGCTCTACCCTCGTCTACCTGTTCAGTCACCTTCTCAAAGAACTCAATAAGGTTTGTGAGGCATGACCTACCCTTCACAAAGCCATGCTGACTATCCCTGATCATATTATTCCTATCTAGATGATTATAAATCTTGTCTCTTATAATCCCCTCCAAGACTTTACCCACTACAGACGTGAGGCTCACCGGTCTATAGTTGCTGGGGTTGTCTCTGCTCCCCTTTTTGAACAAAGGGACCACATTTGCTGTCCTCCAGTCCTCTGGCACTATTCCTGTAGCCAATGATGACATAAAAATCAAAGCCAAAGGTCCAGCAATCTCTTCCTTGGCCTTCCAGAGAATCCTAGGATAAATCCCATCAGGTCCCGGGGACTTATCTATTTTCAGCCTGTCCAGAATTGCCAACACCCCTTCCCTACGTACCTCAATGCCATCTATTCTATTAGCCTGGGGCTTGAATACTGACGAAAAATATTCATTTAGTATCTCGCCTATCTCTTCAGACTCCACACACAATTTCCCATCCCTGTCCTTGACTGGTCCTACTCTTTCCCTAGTCATTCGCTTATTCCTGACATACCTATAGAAAGCTTTTGGGTTTTCCTTGATCCTTCCTGCCAAATACTTCTCATGTCCCCTCCTTGCTCGTCTTAGCTCTCTCTTTAGATCCTTCCTCGCTACCTTGTAACTATCCATCGCCCCAACCGAAACTTCAGACTTCATCTTCACATAGGCCTCCTTCTTCCTCTTAACAAGAGATTCCACTTCCTTGGTAAACCACGGTTCCCTCGCTCGACGCCTTCCTCCCTGTCTGACCGGTACATACTTATCAAGAACACGCAGTAGCTGATCCTTGAACAAGCCCCACTTATCCAGTGTGCCCAACACTTGCAGCCTACTTCTCCACCTTATCCCCCCAAGTCACGTCTAATGGCATCATAATTGCCCTTCCCCCAGCTATAACTCTTGCCCTGCGGTGTATACTTATCCCTTTCCATCATTAACGTAAACGTCACCGAATTGTGGTCACTGTCCCCAAAGTGCTCTCCTACCTCCAAATCCAACACCTGGCCTGGTTCATTACCCAAAACCAAATCCAACGTGGCCTCGCCTCTTGTTGGCCTGTCAACATATTGTTTCAGGAAACCCTCCTGCACACACTGTACAAAAAACGACCCATCTATTGTACTCGAACTATATCTTTTCCAGTCAATATTTGGAAAGTTAAAGTCTCCCATAATAACTACCCTGTTACTTTCGCTCATATCCAGAATCATCTTCGCCATCCTTTCCTCTACATCCCTAGAACTATTAGGAGGCCTATAAAAAACTCCCAACAGGGTGACCTCTCCTTTCCTGTTTCTAACTTCAGCCCATACTACCTCGGAAGAAGAGTCCCCATCTAGCATCCTCTCCGCCACCGTAATACTGCTCTTGACTAGCAGCGCCACACCTCCCCCTCTTTTGCCTCCTTTTCTGAGCTTACTAAAACACCTAAACCCCGGAACCTGCAACATCCATTCCTGTCCCTGCTCTATCCATGTCTCCGAAATGGCCACAACATCGAAGTCCCAGGTACCAACCCATGCTGCCAGTTCCCCTACCTTGTTTCGTATACTCCTGGCATTGAAGTAGACACACTTCAAACCACCTACCTGAACACTGGCCCCCTCCTGCGACGTCAAATCTGTGCTCCTGACCTCTATACTCTCATTCTCCCTTACCCTAAAACTACAATCCAGGTTCCCATGCCCCTGCTGCACTATCTCTCACTCCTGAAAGCCTGCTGTGAGTGCTATCTCGTTCCAGAAAGCCTGCTGTGATGGTATAACTCTCCAGAAAGCCTGCTGTGAGTGCTATCCCTCTCCAGAAAGTCTGCTGTGAGTGCTATCTTGCTCCCCAAAAGCCTGGTGAGTGCTATCTCGCTCCTCAAAAGCCTGGTGAGTGCTATCTCGCTTCCCAAAAGCCTGCTGTGAGTGGTATCTAGCTCCAGAAAGCCTGCTGTGAGGGATATCTCTCTCCAGAAACCCTGTGTGAGTGCCATCTCTCTCTCCAGAAAGCCTGCTGTGAGTGCTATCTCTCTTTAAGCCTGCTGGGAGTTCTACGACTCTCTCCATAACGCCTGCTGAGAGTGTTTTTTCTCTCTCTCCAGAAAGCCTGCAGTGAGTGCTATCTCTCTTCCAGAAAGCCTGCTGTGAGTGCTATCTCTCTCCAGAAAGCCTGCTGTGAGTGCTGTCTCTCTCTCTAAGCCTGCTGTGAGTGCTATCTCTCTCTCTAAGCCTGCTGTGAGGGCTGTCTCTCTCCAGAAAGCCTGCTGTGAGTGATATCTTGCTCCAAAAAGCCTGCTCTAAGTGCTATCTCTCTCCAGAAATCCGGCTGTGAGTGCTATCTCTCTCCAGAAAGCCTGCTGTGAGTGCTATTCTCTCTCAGAAAGCCTGCTGTGAGTGCTATCTCTCTCTCTCCAGAAAGCCTGCCCTGAGTGCCATTCCTCTCTCCAGAAAGCATTCTGTGAGTGCTATCTCGCTCTCCAGGAAGCCTGCTGTGAGTGCTATCTCACTTCAGAAAGCCTGCTGTGAGTACTATCTCGCTCCAGAAGGCTGGTGAACAGAACACCATTTCAGGCTGCAAGCTTGCTGTGAAGGAAGGTACCTTCATCTGAAACAAAGACGTTTTTTTCCTTCCACATATTTTTTTTTACCCCTGTCTAACCCTCTGTGTTTGTCTGCCTTGTGTGTTTGTGTGGGAAAGTTAAAGTGGAGAATTAGGTCATAGATAATAGTTAACAGAGATAGGGAGGGCTGGAGGAGGTTACGGAGATAGGGAGGGTTGTAGGGGGCTGGAGGAGGTTAGAGAGATAGGGAGAGTGAGAGGGACTGGAGGAGGTTACAGAGATAGGGAGGGTTGTAGGGGACTGGAGGAGGTTAGAGATAGGGAGGGTTGTAGGGGGCTGGAGGAGGTACAGAGTTAGGGAAGGTTGGAGTGGCTGGAGGACGTCACAGAGATAGAGAGGGTTGTAGAGCGGGAGGTAATCTTTGCCACTTTATAATTTGTTCTTGCAGTTTAGTGTCCTTCCCTTCCTTGGTTAACTGTGGGTAATTGATCACTTCCTAGAATCCTTCTTCCTCATTATGAATCATGAACTATTCTCAGATATATCTGTCATGCTGATAACCGTCTTTCCTGCTAAACACTTCCTCTAATCCACTCCAGCCGACTCGGCCCTCATTCCTTTGTAGTTACCTTTATTTAAATTTAGCACCGTTGTTCCTGAACCACGTTTCTCACCCTCAAACCGAACACTCCATTACATTCATGTTATGGTCACTGTTTCCTCTGGGACCTTTTACTCAGAGATTGATTATTCAGCCTGCCTCATCACACATTGCCAGATCGAAGATAGCCTGATATTTGGTTGGAGAGAGGGGTTCCTGCTACTGATCACTGTCCAGTGATCCCTGGGTGAGAGAGAGAGAGAGAGAAGGGAGATCAGCCAGGGTTCCTGCTCCTGATCACTGTCCAGTGATCCCTGGGTTAGAGAGAGAGAGGGGAAATCAGCCAGGGTTCCTGCTCCTGATCACTGTCCAGTAATCCCTGGGTTAGAGAGAGGGGAAATCAGCCAGGGTTCCTGCTCCTGATCACTGTCCAGTGATCCCTGGGTTAGAGAGAGAGAGGAAATCAGCCAGGGTTCCTGCTCCTGATCACTGTCCAGTGATCCCTGAGTTAGAGAGAGAGAGGGGAAATCAGCCAGGGTTCCTGCTCCTGATCACTGTCCAGTGATCCCTGGGTTAGAGAGAGAGAGGGGAAATCAGCCAGGGTTCCTGCTCCTGATCACTGTCCAGTGATCCCTGGGTTAGAGAGAGAGGGGAAATCAGTCAGGGCCCCTGCTCCTGATCACTGTCCAGTGATCCCTGGGTTAGAGAGAGGGTGGAAATCAGCCAGGGTTCCTGCTCCTGATCACTGTCCAGTGATCCCTGGGTTAGAGAGAGGGGGGAAATCAGTCCAGGGCACCGATTCTCACTGCGAAACTTACCGACAATACTACGTCCCTCTTCCTGCGCGAGTTTTTTAACCCTCCGTGTCGCGAGGGCGCTGTGTAGGCCGGGGTAGCCTGATGCACACCGGTAAAACCTGAGTGGAACATGTCCTCGATGAACATCAGGTTGGACCCACTAGAGTCCTCCGAACCCTGGGAGGCCTCCGGGTACAGATCAGGATGCGGTTCGGACGCTGGGCGGAGTTCAGGACACGAGCTCGGCAGCCTGCACGAGGGCGAACTCACTAATTCGCGCACCGGAGATCCGACAGAAGAGTAGCAGTCAATGACCTGTCAGAGGTAAGGGAGACATTGGTTAACCAGAGAATAACAGAGGCTGGGCGGGATTCTCTGATCCTGAGGCTAAGCGTTTTACGACGGCGTGGACATGCCCCGAGGATCAGCGGTCCTGCGCCGCACAGAGGGCCAGCACGGCACTGGAGAGCCTCGCGCTGCTCCAGCTGCCGATACCAGCGTTAAACGACCGCCGCGAACTCGTGCATGCGCCACGACCAGCGCGATCTCGCACAAGCGCGCTCGTTGCCTTCTCCGCGCCGGCCCCGACGCAACATCGCGTAGAGCTACAGGGGCTCGGTGTGGAAGAACGTAGGCCCCTGCCAGGAGAAGCCCGACCGCCGATCGCGGGCCAGGCCATGGGGGAGGCCCCCCTCCCCGCCCCGGACCTACCCCCACCAGGCTGCGCCCCGTTGCAGGATGAACGGCGAGGTCCTGCCGGGGAGGTCCACACGTGGACATTCCCGGCGGGACTCGGCGGACACTCGGCCCATCGCGCGGGGAGAATCGCCGGTTGGGGGGGGGGGGGCGTAGAGCCCCCAATGGTGCCGGAGCTGCGTCGCATTGCCTTCTTCCAGACCCTTCAATCAGGCAGAAGGTACAGAAGTCATAAGAGCCGCACATCCAGACATAGTAACAGTTTCTTCCCCACAACTACCAGACTCCTCAACGACTCCCCCCCTCAGACTGATCTGTTCCCTGTAAGACTCCCTGTGCTGCTCTTGCTCATGGATTTGCTTTGTTTGGCCCCTTGTTCCAATCACGGTTTGTCGATGTACCATTTGTCAATGTTCTCTGTCGATTATTCTTTTGTCGACGATGTGCGTACTGTGTACGTTCCCTCGTCTGCAGAAAAATACATTTCACTGTACTTCGGTACACATGACAAATTACAGTACGTGCTTCAGGGAACGCATTGATACCACGGTGGAGGTGGCGCAGACTCGCGATTTGGCGTCAAATCGGCACCCGCAGATCTCTCGGTCTGCTGTTCTGGTTATTATAGAGAATAACAGTCTGTGTATACTATTGAGAATAACAGCCCCTGTGTATATTATAGAGAATGACAGCCGCTTTGTATATTATAGAGAATAGCAGTCTCTGTGTATATGATAGAGAATAACAGTCTCTGTGTATGTTATAGAGAATAACAGTCCCTGAGTATATTATAGAGAATAACAGCCGCTGTGTATATTATAGAGAATAACAGTCCCTGTGTATATTATAGAGAATAACAGTTCCTGTGTATATTATAGAGAATAACAGTCCCTGAGTATATTATAGAGAGTAACAGTCTCTGTGTATATTATAGTGAAGAACAGTCTCTGTGTATATTACAGAGAATAACATACCTTGTGTATATTGTAGAGAATAACAGCCCCTGTGTATATGATAGAGAATGACAGCCGCTTTGTATATGATAGAGAATAACAGTCTTTGTGTATATTATAGAGAATAACTGTCCCTGTGTTTATTATAGAGAATAACAGCCTCTGTGTATATTTATAGAGAAGAACAGTCTCTGTGTATATTATAGAGAATAACAGTCCCTGTGTATATTATAGAGAATAACAACCCCTGTGTATATTATAGAGAATAACAGTCCCTGTGTATATTAAAGAGAATAACAGCCGCCGTGTATATTATAGAGAATAACAGTCCCTGTGTATATTATAGAGAATAACAGGCTCTGTGTATATTATGGAGAATAACAGCCACTGAGTATATTATAGAGAATAACAGTCTCTGTGTATATTTATAGAGAAGAACAGTCTCTGTGTATATTATAGAGAATAACAGTCCCTGTGTATATTATAGAGAATAACAGCCGCCGTGTATATTATAGAGAATAACAGTCCCTGTGTATATTATAGGGAATAACAGTCTGTGTATATTATAGAGAATAACAGTCTCTGTGTATATTATAGAGAAGAACAGCCCCTGTGTATATTATAGAGAATAACAGTCCCTGTGTATAATATAGAGAATAACAGTCCCTGTGTATATTATAGAGAATAACAGGCTCTGTGTATATTATGGAGAATAACAGCCACTGAGTATATTATAGAGAATAACAGTCTCTGTGTATATTTATAGAGAAGAACAGTCTCTGTGTATATTATAGAGAATAACAGTCCCTGTGTATATTATAGAGAATAACAGCCGCCGTGTATATTATAGAGAATAACAGTCCCTGTGTATATTATAGGGAATAACAGTCTGTGTATATTATAGAGAATAACAGTCTCTGTGTATATTATAGAGAAGAACAGCCCCTGTGTATATTATAGAGAATAACAGTCCCTGTGTATATTATAGAGAATAACAGACCCTGTGTATATTATAGAGAATAACAGTCTCTGACTATTATAGGGAATAACAGTCCCGGTGTATATTATAGAGAATAACAGCCCCTGTGTATATTATAGTGAATAACAGTCTGTGTATATTATAGGGAATAACAGTCCCGGTGTATATTATAGAGAATAACAGTCTCTGTGTATATTATAGAGAATAACAGACCCTGTGTATATAATAGAGAATAACAGTCTCTGTAGATTATAGAGAATAACAGTCCCTGTGTATATTACAGAGAATAACAGTCTCTGTGTATATTATAGAAAATAACAGCCCCTGTGTCTATTATAGAGAATAACAGCCCCTGTGTATATTATAGAGAATAACAGCCCCTGTGTATATTATAGAGAACAACAGTCCCTGTGGATATTATAGAGAATAACAGTCCCTGTGTATATTATTGAGAATAACAGTACCTGAGTATATTATAGAGAGTAACAGTCTCTGTGTATATTATAGTGAAGAACAGTCTCTGTGTATATTATAGAGAATAACAGCCGCTCTGTATATTATAGAGAATAACAGTCCATGTGTATATTATAGAGACTAACAGTCCCTGTGTATATCATAGCGAATAACAGTCCCTGAGTATATTATAGAGAGTAACAGTCTCTGTGTATATTATAGTGAAGAACAGCCTCTGTGTATATTAGAGAGACTAACAGCCTCAGTGTATATAATAGAGAATAGCAGTCTCTGTGTATATTATAGAGCATAATGACAGCCGCTTTGTATATTATAGAGAATAACAGTCTCTGTGTATATGATAGAGAATAACAGTCTCTGTGTATATTATAGAGGATAACAGTCCCTGTGTTTATTATTGACAATAACTGTTCTTGTGTATATTATAGAGAATAACAGTCCTTGTGTATATTACAGAGAATAACAACCGCTGTGTTTTTCTAGAGAATAATAGTCTGTGTGTATATTATAGAGAATACAGTCCCTGTGTATCTTATAGAGAATAACAGTCCCTGTGTATATTATAGAGAATAACAGACCCTGTGTATATTATAGAGAATAACAGTCTGTGTGTATATTTATAAACAATAACAGTCCTTGTGTATATTATAGAGAATACAGTCCCTGGGTATATTATAGAGAAAACAGTCCCTGTGTATATTATAGAGAATAACAGTCTGTGTATATTATAGAGAATAACAGCCCCTCTGTATACTATGAAGAATAACAGTCTCCGTGTATATTATAGAGAATAACAGTCCCTGTGTATATTATAGAGAATAACAGGCCATGTGTAGATCATTGAGAATAACAGTCCCTGTGTATATTCCAGAGAATAACAGACCCTGTGTATATTATAGAGAATGACAGCCGCTGTGTATATTATAGAGAATAACAGCCCCTGTGTATATTATAGAGAATAACAGCCCCTGTGTATAGTCTAGAGAATAACAGCCCCTGTGTATATTATAGAGAAAATCAGACCCTGTGTATATTATAGAGAATAACAGTCCCTGTGCATATTATAGAGAATAACAGACCGTGTATATTATAGAGAATAACAGTCTCTGTGTATATTATAGAGAATAACAGTCTCTGTGTATATCATAGAGAATAACAGTCCCGGTGTATATTATAGAGAATAACAGACCCTGTGTATATAATAGAGAATAACAGTCTCTCTATATTATAGAGAATAACAGTCCCTGTGTATATTACAGAGAATAACAGTCTCTGTGTATATTATAGAGAATAACAGCCCCTGTGTATATTATAGAGAATAACAGCCCCTGTGTATATTATGGAGAATAACAGCCCCTGAGTATATTATCGAGAATGACAGCCGCTTTGTATATTATAGAGAATAGCAGTCTCTGTGTATATGATAGAGAATAACAGTCTCTGTGTATATTATAGAGAATAACAGTCCCTGAGTATATTATAGAGAGTAACAGTCTCTGCGTATATTCTAGTGAAGAACAGTCTCTGTGTATATTATAGAGAATAACAGCCGCTGTGTATATGAGAGAATAACAGTCCCTGTGTATATTATAGAGAATAACAGTCCCTGTGTATATTATAGAGAACAACAGTCCCTGTGTATATTGTAGAGAATAACAGTCCCTGTGTATATTATAGAGAATTCTGTGTGTATATTATAGAGAATAACAGTCTGTGTATATTATAGAGAATAACAGCCTCTGTGTATATTATAGAGAATAGCAGCCCCTGTGTATATTATAGAGAATAACAGTCCCTGTGTATATTATAGAGAATAACAGCCGCCGTGTATATTATAGAGAATAACAGTCCCTGTGTATATTATAGGGAATAACAGTCTGTGTATATTATAGAGAATAACAGTCTCTGTGTATATTATAGAGAAGAACAGCCCCTGTGTATATTATAGAGAATAACAGTCCCTGTGTATAATATAGAGAATAACAGTCCCTGTGTATATTATAGAGAATAACAGGCTCTGTGTATATTATGGAGAATAACAGCCACTGAGTATATTATAGAGAATAACAGTCTCTGTGTATATTTATAGAGAAGAACAGTCTCTGTGTATATTATAGAGAATAACAGTCCCTGTGTATATTATAGAGAATAACAGCCGCCGTGTATATTATAGAGAATAACAGTCCCTGTGTATATTATAGGGAATAACAGTCTGTGTATATTATAGAGAATAACAGTCTCTGTGTATATTATAGAGAAGAACAGCCCCTGTGTATATTATAGAGAATAACAGTCCCTGTGTATATTATAGAGAATAACAGACCCTGTGTATATTATAGAGAATAACAGTCTCTGACTATTATAGGGAATAACAGTCCCGGTGTATATTATAGAGAATAACAGCCCCTGTGTATATTATAGTGAATAACAGTCTGTGTATATTATAGGGAATAACAGTCCCGGTGTATATTATAGAGAATAACAGTCTCTGTGTATATTATAGAGAATAACAGACCCTGTGTATATAATAGAGAATAACAGTCTCTGTAGATTATAGAGAATAACAGTCCCTGTGTATATTACAGAGAATAACAGTCTCTGTGTATATTATAGAAAATAACAGCCCCTGTGTCTATTATAGAGAATAACAGCCCCTGTGTATATTATAGAGAATAACAGCCCCTGTGTATATTATAGAGAACAACAGTCCCTGTGGATATTATAGAGAATAACAGTCCCTGTGTATATTATTGAGAATAACAGTACCTGAGTATATTATAGAGAGTAACAGTCTCTGTGTATATTATAGTGAAGAACAGTCTCTGTGTATATTATAGAGAATAACAGCCGCTCTGTATATTATAGAGAATAACAGTCCATGTGTATATTATAGAGACTAACAGTCCCTGTGTATATCATAGCGAATAACAGTCCCTGAGTATATTATAGAGAGTAACAGTCTCTGTGTATATTATAGTGAAGAACAGCCTCTGTGTATATTAGAGAGACTAACAGCCTCAGTGTATATAATAGAGAATAGCAGTCTCTGTGTATATTATAGAGCATAATGACAGCCGCTTTGTATATTATAGAGAATAACAGTCTCTGTGTATATGATAGAGAATAACAGTCTCTGTGTATATTATAGAGGATAACAGTCCCTGTGTTTATTATTGACAATAACTGTTCTTGTGTATATTATAGAGAATAACAGTCCTTGTGTATATTACAGAGAATAACAACCGCTGTGTTTTTCTAGAGAATAATAGTCTGTGTGTATATTATAGAGAATACAGTCCCTGTGTATCTTATAGAGAATAACAGTCCCTGTGTATATTATAGAGAATAACAGACCCTGTGTATATTATAGAGAATAACAGTCTGTGTGTATATTTATAAACAATAACAGTCCTTGTGTATATTATAGAGAATACAGTCCCTGGGTATATTATAGAGAAAACAGTCCCTGTGTATATTATAGAGAATAACAGTCTGTGTATATTATAGAGAATAACAGCCCCTCTGTATACTATGAAGAATAACAGTCTCCGTGTATATTATAGAGAATAACAGTCCCTGTGTATATTATAGAGAATAACAGGCCATGTGTAGATCATTGAGAATAACAGTCCCTGTGTATATTCCAGAGAATAACAGACCCTGTGTATATTATAGAGAATGACAGCCGCTGTGTATATTATAGAGAATAACAGCCCCTGTGTATATTATAGAGAATAACAGCCCCTGTGTATAGTCTAGAGAATAACAGCCCCTGTGTATATTATAGAGAAAATCAGACCCTGTGTATATTATAGAGAATAACAGTCCCTGTGCATATTATAGAGAATAACAGACCGTGTATATTATAGAGAATAACAGTCTCTGTGTATATTATAGAGAATAACAGTCTCTGTGTATATCATAGAGAATAACAGTCCCGGTGTATATTATAGAGAATAACAGACCCTGTGTATATAATAGAGAATAACAGTCTCTCTATATTATAGAGAATAACAGTCCCTGTGTATATTACAGAGAATAACAGTCTCTGTGTATATTATAGAGAATAACAGCCCCTGTGTATATTATAGAGAATAACAGCCCCTGTGTATATTATGGAGAATAACAGCCCCTGAGTATATTATCGAGAATGACAGCCGCTTTGTATATTATAGAGAATAGCAGTCTCTGTGTATATGATAGAGAATAACAGTCTCTGTGTATATTATAGAGAATAACAGTCCCTGAGTATATTATAGAGAGTAACAGTCTCTGCGTATATTCTAGTGAAGAACAGTCTCTGTGTATATTATAGAGAATAACAGCCGCTGTGTATATGAGAGAATAACAGTCCCTGTGTATATTATAGAGAATAACAGTCCCTGTGTATATTATAGAGAACAACAGTCCCTGTGTATATTGTAGAGAATAACAGTCCCTGTGTATATTATAGAGAATTCTGTGTGTATATTATAGAGAATAACAGTCTGTGTATATTATAGAGAATAACAGCCTCTGTGTATATTATAGAGAATAGCAGCCCCTGTGTATATTATAGAGAATAACAGTCCCTGTGTAGATTATAGAGATTAACAGACTGTGTATATAATAGAGAATAACAGTCCCTGTGTATATTATAGAGAATAACTGTCTATGTCTATTATAGAGAATAACAATCCCTGTGTATGTTATAGAGAATAACAGTCCCTGAGTATATTATAGAGAATAACAGCCGCTGTGTATATTATAGAGAATAACAGTCCCTGTGTATATTATAGAGAATAACAGTTCCTGTGTATATTATAGAGAATAACAGTCCCTGAGTATATTATAGAGAGTAACAGTCTCTGTGTATATTATAGTGAAGAACAGTCTCTGTGTATATTACAGAGAATAACATACCTTGTGTATATTGTAGAGAATAACAGCCCCTGTGTATATGATAGAGAATGACAGCCGCTTTGTATATGATAGAGAATAACAGTCTTTGTGTATATTATAGAGAATAACTGTCCCTGTGTTTATTATAGAGAATAACAGCCTCTGTGTATATTTATAGAGAAGAACAGTCTCTGTGTATATTATAGAGAATAACAGTCCCTGTGTATATTATAGAGAATAACAACCCCTGTGTATATTATAGAGAATAACAGTCCCTGTGTATATTAAAGAGAATAACAGCCGCCGTGTATATTATAGAGAATAACAGTCCCTGTGTATATTATAGAGAATAACAGGCTCTGTGTATATTATGGAGAATAACAGCCACTGAGTATATTATAGAGAATAACAGTCTCTGTGTATATTTATAGAGAAGAACAGTCTCTGTGTATATTATAGAGAATAACAGTCCCTGTGTATATTATAGAGAATAACAGCCGCCGTGTATATTATAGAGAATAACAGTCCCTGTGTATATTATAGGGAATAACAGTCTGTGTATATTATAGAGAATAACAGTCTCTGTGTATATTATAGAGAAGAACAGCCCCTGTGTATATTATAGAGAATAACAGTCCCTGTGTATAATATAGAGAATAACAGTCCCTGTGTATATTATAGAGAATAACAGGCTCTGTGTATATTATGGAGAATAACAGCCACTGAGTATATTATAGAGAATAACAGTCTCTGTGTATATTTATAGAGAAGAACAGTCTCTGTGTATATTATAGAGAATAACAGTCCCTGTGTATATTATAGAGAATAACAGCCGCCGTGTATATTATAGAGAATAACAGTCCCTGTGTATATTATAGGGAATAACAGTCTGTGTATATTATAGAGAATAACAGTCTCTGTGTATATTATAGAGAAGAACAGCCCCTGTGTATATTATAGAGAATAACAGTCCCTGTGTATATTATAGAGAATAACAGACCCTGTGTATATTATAGAGAATAACAGTCTCTGACTATTATAGGGAATAACAGTCCCGGTGTATATTATAGAGAATAACAGCCCCTGTGTATATTATAGTGAATAACAGTCTGTGTATATTATAGGGAATAACAGTCCCGGTGTATATTATAGAGAATAACAGTCTCTGTGTATATTATAGAGAATAACAGACCCTGTGTATATAATAGAGAATAACAGTCTCTGTAGATTATAGAGAATAACAGTCCCTGTGTATATTACAGAGAATAACAGTCTCTGTGTATATTATAGAAAATAACAGCCCCTGTGTCTATTATAGAGAATAACAGCCCCTGTGTATATTATAGAGAATAACAGCCCCTGTGTATATTATAGAGAACAACAGTCCCTGTGGATATTATAGAGAATAACAGTCCCTGTGTATATTATTGAGAATAACAGTACCTGAGTATATTATAGAGAGTAACAGTCTCTGTGTATATTATAGTGAAGAACAGTCTCTGTGTATATTATAGAGAATAACAGCCGCTCTGTATATTATAGAGAATAACAGTCCATGTGTATATTATAGAGACTAACAGTCCCTGTGTATATCATAGCGAATAACAGTCCCTGAGTATATTATAGAGAGTAACAGTCTCTGTGTATATTATAGTGAAGAACAGCCTCTGTGTATATTAGAGAGACTAACAGCCTCAGTGTATATAATAGAGAATAGCAGTCTCTGTGTATATTATAGAGCATAATGACAGCCGCTTTGTATATTATAGAGAATAACAGTCTCTGTGTATATGATAGAGAATAACAGTCTCTGTGTATATTATAGAGGATAACAGTCCCTGTGTTTATTATTGACAATAACTGTTCTTGTGTATATTATAGAGAATAACAGCTGCTGTGTATATTATAGAGAATAACAGTCCTTGTGTATATTACAGAGAATAACAACCGCTGTGTTTTTCGAGAGAATAATAGTCTGTGTGTATATTATAGAGAATACAGTCCCTGTGTATCTTATAGAGAATAACAGTCCCTGTGTATATTATAGAGAATAACAGACCCTGTGTATATTATAGAGAATAACAGTCTGTGTGTATATTTATAAACAATAACAGTCCTTGTGTATATTATAGAGAATACAGTCCCTGGGTATATTATAGAGAAAACAGTCCCTGTGTATATTATAGAGAATAACAGTCTGTGTATATTATAGAGAATAACAGCCCCTCTGTATACTATGAAGAATAACAGTCTCCGTGTATATTATAGAGAATAACAGTCCCTGTGTATATTATAGAGAATAACAGGCCATGTGTAGATCATTGAGAATAACAGTCCCTGTGTATATTCCAGAGAATAACATACCCTGTGTATATTATAGAGAATGACAGCCGCTGTGTATATTATAGAGAATAACAGCCCCTGTGTATATTATAGAGAATAACAGCCCCTGTGTATAGTCTAGAGAATAACAGCCCCTGTGTATATTATAGAGAAAATCAGACCCTGTGTATATTATAGAGAATAACAGTCCCTGTGCATATTATAGAGAATAACAGACCGTGTATATTATAGAGAATAACAGTCTCTGTGTATATTATAGAGAATAACAGTCTCTGTGTATATCATAGAGAATAACAGTCCCGGTGTATATTATAGAGAATAACAGACCCTGTGTATATAATAGAGAATAACAGTCTCTCTATATTATAGAGAATAACAGTTCCTGTGTATATTACAGAGAATAACAGTCTCTGTGTATATTATAGAGAATAACAGCCCCTGTGTATATTATAGAGAATAACAGCCCCTGTGTATATTATGGAGAATAACAGCCCCTGTGTATATTATAGAGAACAACAGTCCCTGTGGATATTGTAGAGAATAACAGTCCCTGTGTATATTATAGAGAATAACAGTCTGTGTGTGTATTATAGAGAATAACAGTCTGAGTATATTATAGAGAATAACAGTCTGTGTATATTATAGAGAATAACAGCCCCTCTGTATACTATGAAGAATAACAGTCTCCGTGTATATTATAGAGAATAACAGTCCCTGTGTATATTATAGAGAATAACAGGCCATGTGTAGATCATTGAGAATAACAGTCCCTGTGTATATTCCAGAGAATAACAGACCCTGTGTATATTATAGAGAATGACAGCCGCTGTGTATATTATAGAGAATAACAGCCCCTGTGTATATTATAGAGAATAACAGCCCCTGTGTATAGTCTAGAGAATAACAGCCCCTGTGTATATTATAGAGAAAATCAGACCCTGTGTATATTATAGAGAATAACAGTCCCTGTGCATATTATAGAGAATAACAGACCCTGTATATTATAGAGAATAACAGTCTCTGTGTATATTATAGAGAATAACAGTCTCTGTGTATATCATAGAGAATAACAGTCCCGGTGTATATTATAGAGAATAACAGACCCTGTGTATATAATAGAGAATAACAGTCTCTCTATATTATAGAGAATAACAGTCCCTGTGTATATTACAGAGAATAACAGTCTCTGTGTATATTATAGAGAATAACAGCCCCTGTGTATATTATAGAGAATAACAGCCCCTGTGTATATTATGGAGAATAACAGCCCCTGTGTATATTATAGAGAACAACAGTCCCTGTGGATATTGTAGAGAATAACAGTCCCTGTGTATATTATAGAGAATAACAGTCTGTGTGTGTATTATAGAGAATAACAGTCTGAGTATATTATAGAGAATAACAGCCTCTGTGTATATTATAGAGAACAACAGCCCCTGTGTATATTATAGAGAATAACAGTCTCTGTGTATATTTATAGAGAAGAACAGTCTCTGTGTATATTATAGAGAATAACAGTCCCTGTGTATATTATAGAGAATAACAGCCGCCGTGTATATTATAGAGAATAACAGTCCCTGTGTATATTATAGGGAATAACAGTCTGTGTATATTATAGAGAATAACAGTCTCTGTGTATATTATAGAGAAGAACAGCCCCTGTGTATATTATAGAGAATAACAGTCCCTGTGTATATTATAGAGAATAACAGTCCCTGTGTATATTATAGAGAATAACAGACCCTGTGTATATTATAGAGAATAACAGTCTCTGACTATTATAGGGAATAACAGTCCCGGTGTATATTATAGAGAATAACAGCCCCTGTGTATATTATAGTGAATAACAGTCTGTGTATATTATAGGGAATAACAGTCCCGGTGTATATTATAGAGAATAACAGTCTCTGTGTATATTATAGAGAATAACAGACCCTGTGTATATAATAGAGAATAACAGTCTCTGTAGATTATAGAGAATAACAGTCCCTGTGTATATTACAGAGAATAACAGTCTCTGTGTATATTATAGAAAATAACAGCCCCTGTGTCTATTATAGAGAATAACAGCCCCTGTGTATATTATAGAGAATAACAGCCCCTGTGTATATTATAGAGAACAACAGTCCCTGTGGATATTATAGAGAATAACAGTCCCTGTGTATATTATTGAGAATAACAGTACCTGAGTATATTATAGAGAGTAACAGTCTCTGTGTATATTATAGTGAAGAACAGTCTCTGTGTATATTATAGAGAATAACAGCCGCTCTGTATATTATAGAGAATAACAGTCCATGTGTATATTATAGAGACTAACAGTCCCTGTGTATATCATAGCGAATAACAGTCCCTGAGTATATTATAGAGAGTAACAGTCTCTGTGTATATTATAGTGAAGAACAGCCTCTGTGTATATTAGAGAGACTAACAGCCTCAGTGTATATAATAGAGAATAGCAGTCTCTGTGTATATTATAGAGCATAATGACAGCCGCTTTGTATATTATAGAGAATAACAGTCTCTGTGTATATGATAGAGAATAACAGTCTCTGTGTATATTATAGAGGATAACAGTCCCTGTGTTTATTATTGACAATAACTGTTCTTGTGTATATTATAGAGAATAACAGCTGCTGTGTATATTATAGAGAATAACAGTCCTTGTGTATATTACAGAGAATAACAACCGCTGTGTTTTTCGAGAGAATAATAGTCTGTGTGTATATTATAGAGAATACAGTCCCTGTGTATCTTATAGAGAATAACAGTCCCTGTGTATATTATAGAGAATAACAGACCCTGTGTATATTATAGAGAATAACAGTCTGTGTGTATATTTATAAACAATAACAGTCCTTGTGTATATTATAGAGAATACAGTCCCTGGGTATATTATAGAGAAAACAGTCCCTGTGTTTATTATAGAGAATAACAGTCTGTGTATATTATAGAGAATAACAGCCCCTCTGTATACTATGAAGAATAACAGTCTCCGTGTATATTATAGAGAATAACAGTCCCTGTGTATATTATAGAGAATAACAGGCCATGTGTAGATCATTGAGAATAACAGTCCCTATGTATATTCCAGAGAATAACAGACCCTGTGTATATTATAGAGAATGACAGCCGCTGTGTATATTATAGAGAATAACAGCCCCTGTGTATATTATAGAGAATAACAGCCCCTGTGTATAGTCTAGAGAATAACAGCCCCTGTGTATATTATAGACAAAATCAGACCCTGTGTATATTATAGAGAATAACAGTCCCTGTGCATATTATAGAGAATAACAGACCGTGTATATTATAGAGAATAACAGTCTCTGTGTATATTATAGAGAATAACAGTCTCTGTGTATATCATAGAGAATAACAGTCCCGGTGTATATTATAGAGAATAACAGACCCTGTGTATATAATAGAGAATAACAGTCTCTCTATATTATAGAGAATAACAGTCCCTGTGTATATTACAGAGAATAACAGTCTCTGTGTATATTATAGAGAATAACAGCCCCTGTGTATATTATAGAGAATAACAGCCCCTGTGTATATTATGGAGAATAACAGCCCCTGTGTATATTATAGAGAACAACAGTCCCTGTGGATATTGTAGAGAATAACAGTCCCTGTGTATATTATAGAGAATAACAGTCTGTGTGTGTATTATAGAGAATAACAGTCTGAGTATATTATAGAGAATAACAGCCTCTGTGTATATTATAGAGAACAACAGCCCCTGTGTATATTATAGAGAATAACAGTCTCTGTGTATATCATAGAGAATAACAGTCCCGGTGTATATTATAGAGAATAAGTGCCCCATGTATATTATAGAGAATAACAGACCCTGTGTATATTATAAAGAATAACAGTCTCTGTATATTATAGAGATTAACAGCCTCTGTGTATATTACAGAGAATAACAGCCTCTGTGTATATTAGAGAGACTAACAGCCTCAGTGTATATTATAGAGAATAGCAGTCTCTGTGTATATTATAGAGCATAATAGCCGCTGTGCATATTATAGAGAACAGTCCTTGTGTATATTATAGAGAATAACAGCCGCTGTGTATATTATAGAGAATAACAGTCCTTGTGTATATTATAGAGAATAACAGTCCCTGTGTATATTATAGAGAATAACAGTCCCTGTGTATATTATAAAGAATAACAGTCCTTGTGTATATAATAGAGAATAACAGCTGCTGTGTATATTATAGGGAATAACAGTCCCTGTGTATATTACAGAGAATAACAGTCCCGGTGTATATCATAGAGAATAACAGTCCCTGTGTTTATCATAGAGAATAACAGTCTCTGTGTATATTATAGAGAATAACAGTCTCTGTGTATATTATAGAGAATAACAGTCCTTGTGTATATTATAGAGACTAACAGACCCTGTGTATATTATAGAGAATAACAGTCCCTGTGTACATTATAGGGAATAACAGTCCCTGTGGATATTATAGAGAATAACAGTCCCTGTGTATATTATAGTGAAGAACAGTCCCGTTGTATATTATTGAGAATAACAGCCCCTATGTATATTATAGAGAATAACAGTCCCTGTGTATATTATAGAGAATAACAGTCTCTGTGTATATTATAGAGAATAACAGTCCTTGTGTATATTATAGAGACTAACAGACCCTGTGTATATTATAGAGAATAACAGTCCCTGTGTACATTATAGAGACTAGCAGCCCCTGTGTATATTATAGAGAATAACAGTCTCTGTGTATATTATAGAGAATAACAGTCTGTGTATATTAGAGAGAATAACAGTCCCTGTGTATGTTATAGAGAATAACTGTCTGTGTATATTATAGAGAATAATAGTCTATGTGTATATTGTAGAGTATAACAGCCCCTGTGTATATTATAGAGAATAACAGTCCCTGTGTATATTATAGAGAATAACAGTCCCTGTGTATATTATAGAGAATAACAGACCCTGTGTATATTATAGAGAATAACAGTCTCTGACTATTATAGGGAATAACAGTCCCGGTGTATATTATAGAGAATAACAGCCCCTGTGTATATTATAGTGAATAACAGTCTGTGTATATTATAGGGAATAACAGTCCCGGTGTATATTATAGAGAATAACAGTCTCTGTGTATATTATAGAGAATAACAGACCCTGTGTATATAATAGAGAATAACAGTCTCTCTATATTATAGAGAATAACAGTCCCTGTGTATATTACAGAGAATAACAGTCTCTGTGTATATTATAGAGAATAACAGCCCCTGTGTATATTATAGAGAATAACAGCCCCTGTGTATATTATAGAGAATAACAGCCCCTGTGTATATTATAGAGAACAACAGTCCCTGTGGATATTGTAGAGAATAACAGTCCCTGTGTATATTATAGAGAATAACAGTCTGTGTGTGTATTATAGAGAATAACAGTCTGAGTATATTATAGAGAACAACAGCCCCTGTGTATATTATAGAGAATAACAGTCCCTGTGTATATTATAGAGAATAACTGTCTGTGTATATTATAGAGAATAACAGTCCCTGTGTATATTATTGAGAATAACAGTCCCTGAGTATATTATAGAGAGTAACAGTCTCTGTGTATATTATAGTGAAGAACAGTCTCTGTGTATATTATAGAGAATAACAGCTTGTGTATATTATAGAGAATAACAGTCCATGTGTATATTATAGAGACTAACAGTCCCTGTGTATATCATAGCGAATAACAGTCCCTGAGTATATTATAGAGAGTAACAGTCTCTGTGTATATTATAGTGAAGAACAGTCTCTGTGTATATTACAGAGAATAACAGACGCTGTGTATATTATAGAGAATAACAGCCCCTGTGTATATTATAGAGAATGACAGCCGCTTTGTATATTATAGAGAATAACAGTCTCTGTGTATATGATAGAGAATAACAGTCTCTGTGTATATTATAGAGAATAACAGTCCCTGTGTTTATTATTGACAATAACTGTCCTTGTGTATAGTATAGAGAATAACAGCTGCTGTGTATATTATAGATAATAACAGTCCTTGTGTATATTACAGAGAATAACAGCCGCTGTGTTTTTCTAGAGAATAATCGTCTGTGTGTATATTATAGAGAATACAGTCCCTGTGTATCTTATAGAGAATAACAGTCCCTGTGTATATTATAGAGAATAACAGTCTGTGTGTATATTATAGAGAATAACAGGCCATGTGTATATCATAGAGAATAACAGTCCCTGTGTATATTCCAGAGAATAACAGACCCTGTGTATATTATAGAGAATGACAGCCGCTGTGTATATTATAGAGAATAACAGGTCTGTGTATATTATAGAGAATAACAGCCCCTGTGTATATTCTAGAGAATAACAGCCCCTGTGTATATTATAGAGAAAATCAGACCCTGTGTATATTATAGAGAATAACAGTCCCTATGCATATTATAGAGAATAACAGACCGTGTATATTATAGAGAATAACAGTCTCTGTGTATATTATAGAGAATAACAGTCCCTGTGTATATTATAAAGAATAACAGTCCTTGTGTACATAATAGAGAATAACAGCTGCTGTGTATATTATAGGGAATAACAGTCCCTGTGTATATTACAGAGAATAACAGTCCCGGTGTATATCATAGAGAATAACAGTCCCTGTGTTTATCATAGAGAATAACAGTCTCTGTGTATATTATAGAGAATAACAGTCTCTGTGTATATTATAGAGAATAACAGTCCTTGTGTATATTATAGAGACTAACAGACCCTGTGTATATTATAGAGAATAACAGTCCCTGTGTACATTATAGGGAATAACAGTCCCTGTGTCTATTATAGAGAATAACAGTCCCTGTGTATATCGTAGAGAATAACAGTCTCTGTGTATATTATAGAGAATAACAGTCTCTGTGTATATTATAGAGAATAACAGTCTCTGTGTATATTATAGAGATAACAGTCCTTGTGTATATTATAGAGACTAACAGTCCCTGTGTACATTATAGAGAATAACAGCCCCTGTGTATATTATAGAGAACAACAGTCCCTGTGGATATTGTAGAGAATAACAGTCCCTGTGTATATTATAGAGAATCACAGTCTGTGTGTGAATTATAGAGAATAACAGTCTGAGTATATTATAGAGAATAACAGCCTCTGTGTATATTATAGAGAATAACAGCCCCTGTGTATATTATAGAGAATAACAGCCCCTGTGTATATTATAGAGAATAACAGTCCCTGTGTATATTATAGAGAATAACAGTCTGTGTATATTATAAAGAACAACAGTCCCTGTGTATATTATAGAGAATAACTGTCTGTGTATATTATAGAGAATAACAGTCCCTGTGTATATTATTGAGAATAACAGTCCCTGAGTATATTATAGAGAGTAACAGTCTCTGTGTATATTATAGTGAAGAACAGTCTCTGTGTATATTACAGAGAATAACAGACCCCGTGTATATTATAGAGAATAACAGCCCCTGTGTATATTATAGAGAATGACAGCCGCTTTGTATATTATAGAGAATAACAGTCTCTGTGTATATGATAGAGAATAACAGTCTCTGTGTATATTATAGAGAATAACAGTCCCTGTGTTTATTATTGACAATAACTGTCCTTGTGTATAGTATAGAGAATAACAGCTGCTGTGTATATTATAGAGAATAACAGTCCTTGTGTATATTACAGAGAATAACAGCCGCTGTGTTTTTCTAGAGAATAATAGTCTGTGTGTATATTATAGAGAATACAGTCCCTGTGTATCTTATAGAGAATAACAGTCCCTGTGTATATTATAGAGAATAACAGCCCTTGTGTATATTACAGAGAATAACAGCCGCTGTGTTTTTCTAGAGAATAATAGTCTGTGTGTATATTATAGAGAATACAGTCCCTGTGTATCTTATAGAGAATAACAGTCCCTGTGTATATTATAGAGAATAACAGCCCTTGTGTATATTACAGAGAATAACAGCCGCTGTGTTTTTCTAGAGAATAATAGTCTGTGTGTATATTATAGAGAATACAGTCCCTGGGTATATTACAGAGAATAACAGTCTCTGGGTATATTGTAGAGAATAACAGTCTGTGTATATTATAGAGAATAACAGCCCCTGTGTATACTATGAAGAATAACAGTCTCCGTGTATATTATAGAGAATAACAGTCCCTGTGTATATTATAGAGAATAACAGGCCATGTGTATATCATAGAGAATAACAGTCCCTGTGTATATTCCAGAGAATAACAAACCCTGTGTATATTATAGAGAATGACAGCCGCTGTGTATATTATAGAGAATAACAGCCCCTGTGTATATTATAGAGAATAACAGCCCCTGTGTATATTCTAGAGAATAACAGCCCCTGTGTATATTATAGAGAATAACAGTCCCTGTGCATATTATAGAGAATAACAAACCGTGTATATTATAGAGAATAACAGTCTCTGTGTATATTATAGAGAATAACAGTCTCTGTGTATGTCATAGAGAATAACAGTCCCGGTGTATATTATAGAGAATAAGTGCCCCTATGTATATTATAGAGAATAACAGACCCTGTGTATATTATAAAGTTTAAACTAGTATGGCAGGGGGGTGGGCAGGGGAGCAATAGGTCAGAAGGTGAGAGCATTGAGGGAGTACTAGGGAATAGGGACAGTGTGGCTCTGAGGCAGAGCAGACGGGGAGAAGTTGCTGAACACAGCGGGTCTGGTGGCCTGAAGTGCATATGTTTTAATGCAAGGAGCATTACGGGTAAGGCAGATGAACTTAGAGCTTGGATTACTACTTGGAACTATGATGTTGTTGCCATTACAGAGACCTGGTTGAGGGAAGGGCAGGATTGGCAGCTAAACGTTCCAGGATTTAGATGTTTCAGGCGGGATAGAGGGGGATGTAAAAGGGGAGGCGGAGTTGCGCTACTTGTTCAGGAGAGTATCACAGCTATACAGCGAGAGGACACCTCAGAGGGCAGTGAGGCTATATAGGTAGAGATCAGGAATAAGAAGGGTGCAGTCACAATGTTGGGGGTATACTACAGGCCTCCCAACAGCCAGCGGGAGATAGAGGAGCAGATAGGTGGACAGATTTTGGAAAAGAGTAAAAACAACAGGGTTGTGGTGATGGGAGACTTCAACTTCCCCAATATTGACTGGGACTCACTTAGTGCCAGGGGCTTAGACGGGGCAGAGTTTGTAAGGAGCATCCAGGAGGGCTTCTTAAAACAATATGTAAACAGTCCAACTAGGGAAGGGGCGGTACTGGACCTGGTATTGGGGAATGAGCCCGGCCAGGTGGTAGATGTTTCAGTAGGGGAGCATTTCGGTAACAGTGACCACAATTCAGTAAGTTTTAAAGTACTGGTGGACAAGGATAAGAGTGGTCCGAGGATGAATGTGCTAAATTGGGGGAAGGCTAATTATAACAATATTAGGCGGGAACTGAAGAACATAGATTGGGGGCGGATGTTTGAGGGCAAATCAACATCTGACATGTGGGAGGCTTTCAAGTGTCAGTTGAAAGGAATACAGGACAGGCATGTTCCTGTGAGGAAGAAAGATAAATACGGCAATTTTCGGGAACCTTGGATGACGAGTGATATTGTAGGCCTCGTCAAAAAGAAAAAGGAGGCATTTGTCAGGGCTAAAAGGCTGGGAACAGACGAAGCCTGTGTGGCATATAAGGAAAGTAGGAAGGAACTTAAGCAAGGAGTCAGGAGGGCTAGAAGGGGTCATGAAAAGTCATTGGCAAATAGGGTTAAGGAAAATCCCAAGGCTTTTTACACTTACATAAAAAGCAAGAGGGTAGCCAGGGAAAGGGTTGGCCCACTGAAGGATAGGCAAGGGAATCGATGTGTGGAGCCAGAGGAAATGGGCGAGGTACTAAATGAATACTTTGCATCAGTATTCACCAAAGAGAAGGAATTGGTAGATGTTGAGTCTGGAGAAGGGGGTGTAGATAGCCTGGGTCACATTGTGATCCAAAAAGACGAGGTGTTGGGTGTCTTAAAAAATATTAAGGTAGATAAGTCCCCAGGGCCGGATGGGATCTACCCCAGAATACTGAAGGAGGCTGGAGAGGAAATTGCTGAGGCCTTGACAGAAATCTTTGGATCCTCGCTGTCTTCAGGGGATGTCCCGGAGGACTGGAGAATAGCCAATGTTGTTCCTCTGTTTAAGAAGGGTGGCAGGGATAATCCCGGGAACTACAGGCCGGTGAGCCTTACTTCAGTGGTAGGGAAATTACTGGAGAGAATTCTTCGAGACAGGATCTACTCCCATTTGGAAGCAAATGGACGTATTAGTGAGAGGCAGCATGGTTTTGTGAAGGGAAGGTCGTGTCTCACTAACTTGATAGAGTTTTTCGAGGAGGTCACTAAGATGATTGATGCAGGTAGGGCAGTAGATGTTGTCTATATGGACTTCAGTAAGGCCTTTGACAAGGTCCCTCATGGTAGACTAGTACAAAAGGTGAAGTCACACGGGATCAGGGGTGAACTGGCAAGGTGGATACAGAACTGGCTAGGCCATAGAAGGCAGAGGGTAGCAATGGAGGGATGCTTTTCTAATTGGAGGGCTGTGACCAGTGGTGTTCCACAGGGATCAGTGCTGGGACCTTTGCTCTTTGTAGTATATATAAATGATTTGGAGGAAAATGTAACTGGTCTGATTAGTAAGTTTGCAGACGACACAAAGGTTGGTGGAATTGCGGATAGCGATGAGGACTGTCTGAGGATACAGCAGGATTTAGATTGTCTGGAGACTTGGGCGGAGAGATGGCAGATGGAGTTTAACCTGGACAAATGTGAGGTAATGCATTTTGGAAGGGCTAATGCAGGTAGGGAATATACAGTGAATGGTAGAACCCTCAAGAGTATTGAAAGTCAAAGAGATCTAGGAGTACAGGTCCACAGATCACTGAAAGGGGCTACACAGGTGGAGAAGGTAGTCAAGAAGGCATACGGCATGCTTGCCTTCATTGGCCGGGGCATTGAGTATAAGAATTGGCAAGTCATGTTGCAGCTGTATAGAACCTTAGTTAGGCCACACTTGGAGTATAGTGTTCAATTCTGGTCGCCACACTACCAGAAGGATGTGGAGGCTTTAGAGAGGGTGCAGAAGAGATTTACCAGAATGTTGCCTGGTATGGAGGGCATAAGCTATGAGGAGCGATTGAATAAACTCGGTTTGTTCTCACTGGAACGAAGGAGGTTGAGGGGCGACCTGATAGAGGTATACAAAATTATGAGGGGCATAGACAGAGTGGATAGTCAGAGGCTTTTCCCCAGGGTAGAGGGGTCAATTACTAAGGGGCATAGGTTTAAGGTGAGAGGGGCAAAGTTTAGAGTAGATGTACGAGGCAAGTTTTTTACGCAGAGGGTAGTGGGTGCCTGGAACTCACTACCGGAGGAGGTAGTGGAGGCAGGGACGATGGGGACATTTAAGGGGCATCTTGACAAATATATGAATAGGATGGGAATAGAAGGATACGGACCCAGGAAGTGTAGAAGATTGTAGTTTAGTCGGGCAGTATGGTCGGCACGGGCTTGGAGGGCCGAAGGGCCTGTTCCTGTGCTGTACACTTCTTTGTAAAAAAAAATAACAGTCTCTGTATATTATAGAGATTAACAGCCTCTATGTATATTACAGAGAATAACAGCCTCTGTGTATATTAGAGAGGCTAACAGCCTCAGTGTATATTATAGAGAATAGCAGTCTCTGTGTATATTATAGAGCATAATAGCCGCTGTGTATATTATAGAGAACAGTCCTTGTGTATATTATAGAGAATAACAGCCGCTGTGTATATTATAGAGAATAACAGTCCTTGTGTATATTATAGAGAATAACAGCCGCTGTGTATATTATAGAGAATAACAGTCCTTGTGTATATTATAGAGAATAACAGTCCCTGTGTATATTATAAAGAATAACAGTCCTTGTGTATATAATAGAGAATAACACCTGCTGTGAATATTATAGGGAATAACAGTCCCTGTGTATATTACAGAGAATAACAGTCCCGGTGTATATCATAGAGAATAACAGTCCCTGTGTTTATCATAGAGAATAACAGTCTCTTTGTATATTATAGAGAATAACAGTCTCTGTGTATATTATAGTGAAGAACAGTCCCGTTGTATATTATAGAGAATAACAGCCCCTATGTATATTATCGGGAATAACAGTCTCTGTGTATATTATAGAGAATAACAGTCTCTGTGTATATTATAGAGAATAACAGTCTCTGTGTATATTATAGAGATAACAGTCCTTGTGTATATTATAGAGACTAACAGTCCCTGTGTACATTATAGAGAATAACAGTCCCTGTGTGTATTATGGAGAATAACAGCCCCTGTGTCTTTTATAGAGAATAACAGCCTTTGTATATATTATAGAGAATAACATTCCCTGTGTATATTATAGAGAGTAGCAGCCCCTGTGTATATTATAGAGAATAACAGTCTCTGTGTATATTATAGAGAATAACAGTCTGTGTATATTAGAGAGAATAACAGTCCCTGTGTATATTATAGAGAATAACTGTCTGTGTATATTATAGAGAATAATAGTCCATGTGTATATTGTAGAGTATAACTGCCCCTGTGTATATTATAGAGAATAACAGACCCTGTGTATATTATAGAGAATAACAGTCCCTGTGTATATTATAGAGAATAACAGCCCCTGTGTATATTATAGAGAATAACAGTCCCTGTGTATATTATAGAGAATAACAGCCCCTGTGTATATTATAGAGAATAACAGTCTCTGTGTATATTATAGAGAATAACAGACCCTGTGTATATTATAGAGAATAACAGACCCTGTGTATATTATAGAGAATAACAGTCCCTGTGTATATTATAGAGAATAACAGTCCCTGTGTATATTATAGAGAATAACAGTCCCTGTGTATATTATAGAGAATAACAGCCCCTGTGTATATTATAGAGAATAACAGTCTCTGTGTATATTATAGAGAATAACAGTCCCTGTGTATATTATAGAGAATAACAGTCCCTGTGTATATTATAGAGAATAACAGTCCCTGTGTATATTATAGAGAATAACAGCCCCTGTGTATATTATAGAGAATAATAGTCTCTGTGTATATTATAGAGAATAACAGACCCTGTGTATATTATAGAGAATAACAGACCCTGTGTATATTATAGAGAATAACAGACCCTGTGTATATTATAGAGAATAACAGTCCCTGTGTATATTATAGAGAATAACAGTCCCTGTGTATATTATAGAGAATAACAGCCCCTGTGTATATTATAGAGAATAACAGACCCTGTGTATATTATAGGGAATAACAGTCCCGGTGTATATTATAGCGAATAACAGTCCCTGTGTATATTATAGAGAATAACAGTCCATGTGTATATTATAGAGAATAACAGTCCCTGTGTATATTATAGAGAATAACAGTCTCTGTGTATATTATAGAGAATAACAGTCCCTGTGTATATGATAGAGAATAACAGCCCCTGTGTCTTTTATAGAGAATAACAGCCTTTGTATATATTATAGAGAATAACATTCCCTGTGTATATTATAGAGAGTAGCAGCCCCTGTGTATATTATAGAGAATAACAGTCTCTGTGTATATTATAGAGAATAACAGTCCCTGTGTATATTATAGAGAATAACAGTCCCTGTGTATATTATAGAGAATAACAGTCCCTGTGTATATTATAGAGAATAACAGCCCCTGTGTATATTATAGAGAATAACAGTCTCTGTGTATATTATAGAGAATAACAGTCCCTGTGTATATTATAGAGAATAACAGTCCCTGTCAATATTATAGAGAATAACAGTCCCTGTGTATATTATAGAGAATAACAGCCCCTGTGTATATTATAGAGAATAATAGTCTCTGTGTATATTATAGAGAATAACAGACCCTGTGTATATTATAGAGAATAACAGACCCTGTGTATATTATAGAGAATAACAGACCCTGTGTATATTATAGAGAATAACAGACCCTGTGTATATTATAGAGAATAACAGTCCCTGTGTATATTATAGAGAATAACAGTCCCTGTGTATATTATAGAGAATAACAGTCCCTGTGTATATTATAGAGAATAACAGACCCTGTGTATATTATAGAGAATAACAGCCCCTATGTATATTATAGAGAATAACAGCCCCTGTGTATATTATAGAGAATAACAGACCCTGTGTATATTATAGAGAATAACAGACCCTGTGTATATTATAGAGAATAACAGACCCTGTGTATATTATAGAGAATAACAGTCCCTGTGTATATTATAGAGAATAACAGTCCCTGTGTATATTATAGAGAATAACAGCCCCTGTGTATATTATAGAGAATAACAGTCCCTGTGTATATTATAGAGAATAACAGTCCCTGTGTATATTATAGAGAATAACAGTCCCTGTGTATATTATAGAGAATAACAGTCCCTGTGTATATTATAGAGAATAACAGACCCTGTGTATATTATAGAGAATAACAGCCCCTATGTATATTATAGAGAATAACAGCCCCTGTGTATATTATAGAGAATAACAGCCCCTGTGTATATTATAGAGAATAACAGCCCCTGTGTATATTATAGAGAATAACAGCCCCTGTGTATATTATAGAGAATAACAGCCCCTGTGTATAATATAGAGAATAACAGTCCCTGTGTATATTATAGAGAATAACAGTCCCTGTGTATATTATAGAGAATAACAGTCCCTGTGTATATTATAGAGAATAACAGACCCTGTGTATATTATAGAGAATAACAGCCCCTCTGTATATTATAGAGAATAACAGCCCCTGTGTATATTATAGAGAATAACAGCCCCTGTGTATATTATAGAGAATAACAGCCCCTGTGTATATTATAGAGAATAACAGCCCCTGTGTATATTATAGAGAATAACAGCCCCTGTGTATATTATAGAGAATAACAGCCCCTGTGTATATTATAGAGAATAACAGCCCCTGTGTATAATATAGAGAATAACAGTCCCTGTGTATATTATAGAGAATAACAGTCCCTGTGTATATTATAGAGAATAACAGTCCCTGTGTATATTATAGAGAATAACAGACCCTGTGTATATTATAGAGAATAACAGCCCCTATGTATATTATAGAGAATAACAGCCCCTGTGTATATTATAGAGAATAACAGCCCCTGTGTATATTATAGAGAATAACAGCCCCTGTGTATATTATAGAGAATAACAGCCCCTGTGTATATTATAGAGAATAACAGCCCCTGTGTATATTATAGAGAATAACAGACCCTGTGTATATTGTAGAGTATATCGGTCTCTCTCTGTTACTGACCATCCCCATGTACATACCATGTTTTCTGTGGAAGGGCCGTCATTGTGCCCCTGACAATTTGCTGTTCCTGTCTCCTGGGTCTCCAGCGGTGTGTGGGGTAGGGTCACGATTTCCAGAGGGCCCTTTATGTCTTCCGGGGAGCCGGGCACCTCCTCCGGCGAGGGGGTGGCGTCCCGGGCCTGCTCGCCCGCCCTCGCCAGCCTCCGCACGTCCACCTGCAGCCCCCGCAGTATCCGCTGGTTGGCGCGGGCGATGGCCAGGGCCTCCTGGGCGGCCGTGGCCGCCGTCTGCAGCCGCTGGTAGATGAGGTGCAGGAGCTGGTCCGTGCCGCTGACTGCCACCCCCTCGCCCCCCACCGTGACGGTGGCGGGGGGTGGGTTGTCCCCCCGAGGCGGGGCGGCACCGCTGCCCGCCGCGGGGGGCGTGAAGAGAATGGTGGCGCTGAAGGACATCTGGCGGGCAGGGAGGAGGGCGGGCGGGCGACGTCACCGAGGAGGAGGCATCAAGCTGTCGCTGTCTGTGCCCATCGGGCTCTTCGTTGAGGCCGCGAGCGGCTCCTGTTTCTTGCTGGCTGCCCGGCCCGCTCAATCGCCCCAGCACCGCCTCAGGGACCTCTTCGATTCTCCCGCGCGGCCGAGGACCTGCAACAGATGGAGAAGGCAGTTAACCGAGCGGGCCATGCCATTCCTCCCACCAGCATTGACCTCAAAATGGCTCCCGGCGCGAGCGAGCCCACATTCTCTGAAGGCTGTTCTCCCGAACCGCTTCCCCTGCGATGGAACCTATTGGTGACTGTCCCATATCGACGGCCCCCTTTCCCATCCCCAGGTGCTGGACCCGGGCGAGGACATCGGCTCCGCACAGGCTCAATTCACATCTATTTCCAATTAAGCGGCAATTTAGCGTGGCCGCAACACACATCATCTGGGTTGTGGGGGAGAGACACACGCAGATACGGGGAGACTGTGTAAACTCCACACGGACAGTGACCCAGGGCTGGGATCGAACCCCGTGAGGCCACCGTGCTGCCCCTGCAGAAAGTGGCCCAGTGCCCCCTTTCTCCTCCAGCCGCTCCCCCTCTCTCTCCCCCCAGCCCCTCCCCCTTCCTCCCCCAGCCCCTCCCCCTCTCTCTCCCCCCAGCCCCTCCCCCTCTCTCTCCCCCCAGCCCCTCCCCCTCTCTCTCCCCCAGCCCCTCCCCCTCTCTCTCCCCCAGCCCCTCCCCCTCTCTCTCCCCCAGCCCCTCCCCCTCTCTCTCCCCCAGCCCCTCCCCCTCTCTCTCCCCCAGCCCCTCCCCCTCTCTCTCCCCCCAGCCCCTCCCCCTCTCTCTCCCCAGCCCCTCCCCCTCTCTCTCCCCCCAGCCCCTCCCCCTCTCTCCCCCAGCCCCTCCCCCTCTCTCTCCCCCAGCCCCTCCCCCTCTCTCTCCCCCAGCCCCTCCCCCTCTCTCTCTCCTCACGCCCCTCCCCCTTTCTCCTCCAGCCGCTCCCCCTCTCTCTCCTCCAGCCCCTCCCTCACTCTCTCTCTCCTCCAGCCCCTCCCTCACTCTCTCTCTCCCCCCAGCCCCTCCCTCTCACTCCTCATGCCCCTCCCCCTTTCTCCTCCAGCCACTCCCTCTCTCCTCCAGCCCCTCCCTCTCACTCCTCATGCCCCTCCCCCTCTCTCCCCCCAGCCCCTCCCCCTCTCTCCTCCAGCCCCTCCCTCTCACTCCTCATGCCCCTCCCCCTTTCTCCTCCAGCCGCTCCCCCTCTCTCCTCCAGCCCCTCCCTCTCACTCCTCATGCCCCTCCCCTTTTCTCTTCCAGCCCCTCCCTCTTACTCCTCACGCCCCTCCCCCTCTCTCTCCTCCAGCCCCTCCCTCTTACTCCTCACGCCCCTCCCCCTCTCTCTCCTCCAGCCCCTCCCTCTTACTCCTCACGCCCCTCCCCTTCTCTCTTTTCCAGCCCCTCCCTCTTACTCCTCACGCCCCTCCCCTTCTCTCTCTTCCAGCCCCTCCCCTTGTCTCTCCTCCAGCCCCTCCCCCTCTCCCCCTCCAGCCCCTCCCCCTTCTCCAGCCCCTCCCCCAGCCCCTCCCCCTCTAGGCCCTTTCCCTCCTCCAGCCCCTCCCCCTCCTCCTACCCCTCCCCCTCCCCAGCCCCTCCCCCTTCCGTCCCCCCTCCTCCTCCTCCAGCCCCTCCCTCACTCTCTCTCTCCTCCAGCCCCTCCCTCACTCTCTCTCTCTCCTCACGCCCCTCCCCCTTTCTCTTCCAGCCGCTCCCCCTCTCTCTCCCCCAGCCCCTCCCTCTCTCTCCTCATGCCCCTCCCCCTTTCTCCTCCAGCCACTCCCTCTCTCCTCCAGCCCCTCCCTCTTACTCCTCACACCCCTCCCCCTCTCTCTCCTCCAGCCCCTCCCTCTTACTCCTCACGCCCCTCCCCCTCTCTCTCCTCCAGCCCCTCCCTCTTACTCCTCACGCCCCTCCCCCTCTCTCTCCTCCAGCCCCTCCCTCTCACTCTCCTCACGCCCCTCCCCCTTTGTCCTCCAGCCACTCCCTCTCTCCTCCAGCCACTCCCTCTCTCTCCTCCAGCTACTCCCTCTCTCCTCCAGCTACTCCCTCTCTCCTCCAGCACCTCCCTCCTCCAGCCCCTCCCCCTCTCACTCCTCCATCCCCTCCCCCTCACACCTCAATCCCCCTCTCTCTCCTCCAGCCCCTCCCTCTCACTCTCTCTCCTCCAGCCCCTCCCCCTCACACCTCAATCCCCCTCTCTCTCCTCCAGCCCCTCCCTCTCACTCTCTCTCCTCCAGCCCCTCCCTCTCACTCTCTCTCCTCCAGCCCCTCCCTCTCACTCTCCTCACGCCCCTCCCCCTTTGTCCTCCAGCCACTCCCTCTCTCTCCTCCAGCCACTCCCTCTCTCTCCTCCAGCCACTCCCTCTCTCCTCCAGCACCTCCCTCCTCCAGCCCCTCCCCCTCTCACTCCTCCATCCCCTCCCCCTCTCCAGCCCCTCCCCCTCACACCTCAATCCCCCTCTCCAGCCCCTCCCCGTCACACCTCAATCCCCCTCTCCAGCCCTTCCCCCTTTTTCCTCCAGCCCCACCCCCCCATCTCCTCCAGCCCCTCCCCTTCTCGCTCATCCAGCCCCGCCCCCTCTTCCAGTCCCTCCCCCTCTCCCCCTCCAGCCCCTCCCCCTCCTCCAGCCGCTCCCCTTTTCCTCCAGCCGCTCCCCCTTTCTCCACCAGCCCTGCCCCCTTTCCTCCAGCCCCTCCCCCTCCACCAGCCCATCCCCTCTATCTCTTCCAGCCCCTCCCCGTCTCTCTCTTCCAGCCCCTCCTCTTGTCTCTCCTCCAGCCCCTCCCCCTCCAGCCCCTCCCCCTCCAGCCCCTCCCCCTCTCCCCCCTCCAGCCCCTCCCCCCCAGCCCCTCCCCCTCTAGGCCCTCCCCCCTCTAGGCCCTTTCCCTCCTCCAACCCCTCCCCCTCCTCCAACCCCTCCCCCTCCTCCAACCCCTCCCCCTCCTCCAACCCCTCCCCTCCTCCAACCCCTCCCCTCCTCCAACCCCTCCCCCTCCTCCAACCCCTCCCCCTCCTCCAACCCCTCCCCCTCCCCAGCCCCTCCCCCTCCTCCAACCCCTCCCCCTCCCCAGCCCCTCCCCCTCCTCCAACCCCTTCCCCTCCCCAGCCCCTCCCCCAACCCCTCCCCCTCCTCCAACCCCTCCCCCTCCCCCAACCCCTCCCCCAACCCCTCCCCCTCCTCCAACCCCTCCCCCTCCCCAGCCCCTCCCCCAACCCCTCCCCCAACCCCTCCCCCTCCCCAGCCCCTCCCCCAACCCCTCCCCCTCCTCCAACCCCTCCCCCTCCCCAGCCCCTCCCGCTTCCGCCCCCCCTCCTCCTCCTCCAGCCCCTCCCTCACTCTCTCTCTCCTCCAGCCCCTCCCTCTCACTCTCCTGATGCCCCTCCCCCTTTCTCATCCAGCCACTCCCTCTCCCTCTCCCCCAGCCCCTCCCTCTCACTCTCCTCATGCCCCTCCCCCTTTCTCCTCCAGCCACTCCCTCTCTCTCCTCGAGCTACTCCCGCTCTCCTCCAGCTACTCCCTCTCTCCTCCAGCACCTCCCTCCTCCAGCCCCTCCCCCTCACTCCTCCATCACCTCCCCCTCTCCAGCCCCTCCCCCTCACACCTCAATCCCCCTCTCTCTCCTCCAGCCCCTCCCTCTCACTCTCTCTCCTCCAGCCCCTCCCTCTCTCTCCTCACGCCCCTCCCCCTTTGTCCTCCAGCCACACTCTCTCTCTCCTCCAGCCCCTCCCTCTCTCCTCCAGCCCCTCCCTCTCACTCTGCTCACGCCCCTCCCCCTTTGTCCTCCAGCCACTCCCTCTCTCTCCTCCAGCCCCTCCCTTATTCCTCACACCCCTCCCCCTCTCTCTCCTCCAGCCCCTCCCTCTCTCTCCTCCAGCCACTCCCTCTCTCTCCTCCAGCCCCTCCCTCTTACTCCTCACGCCCCTCCCCCTCTCTCTCCTCCAACCCCTCCCTCTTACTCCTCACGCCCCTCACCCCCTCTCTCCTCCAGCCCCTCCCCCTCTCTCTCTTCCAGCCCCTCCCTCTTACTCCTCACGCCCTTCCCCCTCTCTCTCCTCCAGCCCCTCCCCCTCTCTCTCCTCCAGCCCCTCCCCCTCCTCCAGCTCCTCCCCCTCTCTCTCCTCCAGCCCCTCCCCCTCTCTCTCCTCCAGCCCCTCCCCCTCTCTCTCCTCCAGCTCCTCCCCCTCTCTCTCCTCCAGCCCCTCCCTCTTACTCCTCACGCCCTTCCCCCTCTCTCTCCTCCAGCCCCTCCCCCTCTCTCTCCTCCAGCCCCTCCCTTACTCCTCACGCCCCTCCCCCTCTCTCTCCTCCAGCCCCTCCCTCTTACTCCTCACGCCCTTCCCCCTCTCTCTCCTCCAGCCCCTCCCCCTCTCTCTCCTCACGCCCCTCCCCCTCTCTCTCCTCCAGCCCCTCCCCCTCTCTCTCCTCCAGCCCCTCCCCCTCTCTCTCCTCACGCCCCTCCCTCTCACTCTCCTCACGCCCCTCCCCCTTTGTCCTCCAGCCCCTCCCCCTCTCTCCAGCCGCGCTCTCCTCCGGCCCCGCCCCCTCAGTTTGAAGGCAAACGGCCAGGCGCGAGGCCGTGTTTCCCGGATGTGGGCGGGGCCGGGGCCTGGTACACGGAGAGTCAGCCTGAGGGAGGGGACGGCAGTGGGTACACACCCGGGATATACCCCGGCCGTGATGGGGGGGGGGGGAGGGAAGGGGCGGCCCCGGGGTCCTCCACGCTCAATAAAAAATTAATATCAACAATTGAGTTTTTATGTATCCCCCCTCCCCACCCCTCACACACGCCGCCATTCCCTCAGCCCCGTGTACCCACCAGTTCCAGCTCCGTGTGCACCGCCGCCACTCGGCCCCGTGTACACGGGCCCCCCCCCGAACTCCCGCCCCCCGCCCGCCCCTATTGGCCGCCCAACCTGTCCGTCAGCGCCATCACCCCCTCCATTGGTTCCCCCGCCTGTCCGTCACCCTCTCGATGGCCGCCATTGGTGTGCTCTTCCGTCTTTTACCCCCGCCCCCTCCGCTCCATTGGTCGCCTGAGCTGTCTGTCAGCCTCCCCACGTTGTAATTGGCCCGCTCAGCTGTCTGTCCAGCAGTCCCCCCACCACCATTGGTCGCCTCCTCCTTTAGTTCGTCCCGCCGCTCCTTCTCGGGTACCGCCCTTCCGGCACTCTGCCGATCCCCATTGGCCGGCTCTCCTGTCCATCAGCTTGCCGCCCGCTGCCATTGGCCCCCCCTCTTCATTCCGGCCGTCCTTTCCTCGTCTCTGGCACCGCCCTTCCGGCACGGTACCGCTCTCCATTGGCTAGTTCAGCTGTCCGTCACCCTCCCGCCCGCTCCGATTGGGCGCTCCACCTATACGTCCCGCCGCCCTCCTTTGGCGGCCGCATGTCAGTCAGCCTGTCACCCTCCCCCATTGGCCCTTTCACCTGCCACTCAGCTATTCCCTCACTTCCGTTCCGAGCTGGCCCCATTGTGACGCGTTCACGCCAAACCCGCCCCCTCCTTTCCTCTCCCGATTGGTCATCGCCGCCGTCACTCATGTGCCCTCTGGCCAATCGGTGTGCCCGCACCCCCTCCTGCCTCCGCCCATGTAGGTGCCTCGAGTCAGAGGGCGGGTTCTTGCTGGAGGGGCCGAATGGCCTCCTTCTGCACCCTGGAGGTGTTCGGTGAGGTCCCAGGGGGCCTAGATTTAGGGGGGGATTGGAGGAAAATGTTTTTTGAAGAGGGTGGGCCTGGAATTCGCTGTCTCACAGGGCAGGAGAGGCAGGAACTCTCACAACAATTGACAAGTGTTTGGATGAGCACCCGAAACGTACAACGGCTCCGGAGCCAATGGGGTTAAGAATGGACGGGTGCCCGGTGGCCGGCGCAGACCAGATGGGCCGAAGGGCCTCACTCTGTGCCGTTCTAAACGCCAGAACGCTCCCCATCTGCAACCTCCTTCCCTTGCGCCCTCCCCGGGGTAACGTTTCTTAGCCCTCCCTCTCGGGCAAGTCTCTCCTTCCTTGGGTCAGGGGTAGACCATCGAGGACGGAATTTAACCCTGAACATTTTGGAAGGACTAATGTGACTAGGAAATATTCAGAGCATAGAACATACAGTGCAGAAGGAGGCCATTCGGCCCATCGAGTTTGCACCGACCTACTTAAGCCCTCACTTCCACCCTATCCCCGTAACCCAATAACCCCATCCTAACCTTTTTTGGTCACTTAAGGGCAATTTATCACGGCAAATCCGCCTAACCGGCACATCTTTGGACTGTGGGAGGAAACCGGAGCACCCAGAGGAAACCCACGCAGACACGGGGAGGACGTGCAGACTCCACACAGTGTCCCAGCAGGGATTCAATGAATGGCCCGACACTGGGAAGTTCCGAGGAACCAAGGGAACTTGGTGTGTTTGCCCACAGAGCTCCCATGGCAGGTTGATGGAAAAAGTGAAGTCGCATGGGGTTCAGGGTGTACTAGCTGGATGGATAAAGAACTGGCTGGGCAAGAGGAGACAGAGAGTAGTGGTGGAAGGGAAGGGAGTGTCTCAAAATGGAGAAGGGTGACTAGTGGTGTCCCACAGGGATCCGTGCTGGGACCACTGTTGTTTGTGATAGACATAAATGATCTGGACGAAGGTATAGGTGGTCTGATTAGCAAGTTTGCAGATGATACTAAGATTGGTGGAGTTGCAGATAGCGAGGAGGACTGTCAGAGAATACAGCAGAATATAGATAGATTGGAGAGTTGGGCAGAGAAATGGCAGATGGAGTTCAATCCAGGCAAATGCGAAGTGATGCATTTTGAAAGATCCAATTCAAGAGCGGACTATACGGTCAATGGGAGAGTCCTGGGGAAAATTGATGTACAGAGAGATCTGGGAGTTCAGGTCCACTGTACCCTGAAGGTGGCAACGCAGGTCAAGAGTGGTCAAGAAGGCATACAGCATGCTTGCCTTCATCGGACGGGGTATTGAGTACAAGAGTCGGCAGGTCATGTTACAGTTGTGTAGGACTTTGGTTAGGCCACATTTGGAATACTGCGTGCAGTTCTGGTCGCCACATTACCAGAAGGATGTGGATGCTTTAGAGAGGGTGCAGAGGAGGTTCACCAGGATGTTGCCTGGTATGGAGGGTGCTAGCTATGGAGAGAGGTTGAGTAGATTAGGATTGTTTTCGTTGGAAAGACGGAGGTTGAGGGGGATCCTGATTGAGGTCTACAAAATTGAGATGTATGGACAGGGTGGATAGCAACAAGCTTTTTCGAACAGTGGGGGTGTCAATTAGAAGGGGTCAAGATTTCAAGGTGAGAGGGGGAAAGTTTAAGGGAGATAAACAAACAAAGAACAGAGAAAAGTACAGCACAGGAACAGGCCCTTCGGCCCTCCAAGCCCGTGCCGACCATGCTGCCCGACTAAACTACAATCTTCTACACTTCCTGGGTCCGTATCCCTCTATTCCCATCCTATTCATGTATTTGTCAAGATGCCCCTTAAATGTCACTATCGTCCCTGCTTCCACTACCTCCTCCGGCAGCGAGTTCCAGGCACCCACTACCCTCTGTGTAAAAAAAACTTGCCTCGTACATCTACTCTAAATCTTGCCCTCTCACCTTAAACCTATGCCCCCTAGTAATTGACCCCTCTACCCTGGGGAAAAGCCTCTGACTATCCACTCTGTCTATGCCCCTCATAATTTTGTCGACCTCTATCAGGTCGCCCCTCAACCTCCGTCGTTCCAGTGAGAACAAACCGAGTTTATTCAACCGCTCCTCATAGCTAATGCCCTCCATACCAGGCAACATCCTGGTAAATCTCTTCTGCACCCTCTCTAAAGCCTCCACATACTTCTGGTAGTGTGGCGACCAGAATTGAACACTATACTCCAAATGTGGCCTAACTAAGGTTCTATACAGCTGCAACATGACTTGCCAATTCTTATACTCAATGCCCCGACCAATGAAGGCAAGCTTGCCTAATGCCTTCTTGACTACCTTCTCCACCTGTGTCGCCCCTTTCAATGACCTGTGGACCTGTACACCTCTCTGACTGTCAATACTCTTGAGGATTCTACCATTCACTGTATATTCCCTACCTGCATTAGACCTTCCAAAATGCATTACCTCACATTTGTCCGGATTAAACTCCATCTGCCATCTCTCCGCCCAAGTCTCCAAATGATCTAAATCCTGCTGTATCCTCTGACAGTCCTCATCGCTATCCGCAATTCCACCAACCTTTGTGTCGTCTGCAAACTTACTAATCAGACCAGTTACATTTTCCTCCAAATCATTTATATATACTACAAATAGCAACGGTCCCTGTACTGATCTCTGTGGAACACCACTGGTCACAGCCGTCCAATTAGAAAAGCATCCTTCCATTGCTACTCTCTCCCTTCTATGGCCTAGCCAGTTCTGTATCCATCTTGCCAGCTCCCCCTGATCCCGTGTGACTTCACCTTTTGTACTAGTCTACCATGAGGGACCTTGTCAAAGGCCTTACTGATACGCAAGATGTGCGTGGAAAGTTTTTTTACGCAGAGGGTGGTGGGTGCCTGGAACGCTTTGCCAGCGGAGGTGGTCGAGGCGGGCACGATAGCGTCATTTAAGATGCATCGAGACAGATATATGAATGGGCGGGGAACAGAGGGAAGTAGATCCTTGGAAAATAGGGGACAGGTTTAGATCGAGGATCTGGATCGACGCAGGCTGGGAGGGCCGAAGGGCCTGTTCTGTGCTGTACTGTTCTTATAGTTTAACTTTGGGGAGGCCACAGCTGGAGTGCCGTGTTCAATTCTCGTCGCCACATTATAGGAAGGATGTGATTGCGCTGGAGGGGGCTGCAGAGGAGATTCACCGGGATGTTGCCTGGGATGGAGCGTTTCGGCGACGGGGAGAGGCTGGGTAGGCTGGGGTCGTTTTCGCTGGAGGAGAGAGGACTGAGGGGGCGACCTGATCGAGGTGGACGAGATTACGAGGGAACAGCTGTTCCCCTTAGTTGAAGGGTCAGTTACGAAGGGGGACAAGTTGAAGGTGAAGGGCGGGAGGTTTTGGGGGGGGGGGTTGTGGGAAACCTATTTACCCAGACGGCGGTGAGGGTCTGGAACACACTACCCCCCCCCCCCCCCCCCAGGCAGAGACCAGTTACCTCACATCCTGTTAGAAAGTACCTGGGTGAGCGCTCGGCAACGTCTTAACGTTCAAGGCTGTGGACCAAGTGTTGGCAAATGGGATTAGATTGGCAGGTTTGGGGTTTATCACGCATCCGTGCAGACTCGATGGGTCGAATAGCCTTTTCTGCACTGTATTTTTTGTCATTCTATAAATCTTCAGCCCCCCCCCCTCAATTTTTATTTTATGTAAATTCAGAGCACCCCAATTATTTTTATTTCCAATTAAGGGGCAATTTAGCGCGGCCAATCCACCTAACCTGCACATCTTTGGGTTGTGGGGGGGGGGGGGGGGGGGCGCGAAACCCACGCAGACACGGGGAGAATGTGCAAACTCCACACGGTCAGACCCCATTTGGGGTATTGTGAGCAGTTTTGGGCCCCGTATCTAAGGAAGGATGTGCTGGCCTTGGAAAGGGTCCAGCGGAGGTTCACAAGAACGATCCCTGGAATGAAGAGCTTGTCGTATGAGGAACGGTTGAGGACTCTGGGTCTGTACTCGTTGTAGTTTAGAAGGATGAGGGGGGATCTTATTGAAACTTACAGGATACGGTGAGGCCCGGATAGAGTGGATGTGGAGAGGATGTTTCCACTTGTAGGAAAAACTAGAAGCAGAGGACACCATCTCAGACTAAAGGGATGATCCTTTACAACAGAGATGAGGAGGGATTTCTTCAGCCAGAGGGTGGTGAATCGGTGGAACTCTTTGCCGCATAAGGCTGTGGGGGCCAAATCACTGAGTGTCTCTAAGACAGAGATAGATAGGTTCTTGATTAATAAGGGGATCAGGGGTTATGGGGAGAAGGCAGGAGAATGGGGATGAGAAAATATCAGCCATGATTGAATGGCGGAGCAGACTCGATGGGCTGAGTGGCCTAATTCTGCTCCTACGTCTAGTGGAGTGACCCAGGGCCGGGAATCGAACCCCGGGTCCTCAGCGCCGCAGTCCCAGTGCTAACCACTGCTCCACGCGCCGCCCGTTGTGGAATGTGGGCCCTTGAAGAGACAGTCGAGAGTCAACACATTGCTGTGGCTCTGGAGTCACGTGTAGGCCAGACCGGGTAAGGATAGATTGTTCCCCACAGTCGGCAATGGTTTCACCCATGGCCCCTAAATTACTCATCCAGTGACAATACCACTATGCCTCCTGACTATTCCCGCCACACTGATCCTTTGCCGATGTTTCAAAGATGAAACATCGCAAGTCAATTACCTGTTCTGAAACAATAACTGCAGCAGGCACCAATCAATCAAGTCCCTCTGGAATATACAGCCAGCAAGGCATTTCAAGCGCGAGAGAGAGAGAGGAGGAGGAAGTGAAATTGGCAACACTGTAATGGTACTATCTGTCGGAGCTGTGTACTGCATCTTTCTCGAGAAGTACTGCACCCGATCTGTAAAGTGACCCCCCGCCCCCCCTGAAGAAAAAATGCGAGCCGAGATCGAACGTGGAAGTCTTCCCCGGACGACAGGACCAAGGGGAAAGGTTCGGCGGAACGGCCGCAAGGTTCAATCACCGCATTGAGCCCAATGAACGGAGAGCCCACCCCCGTCTCCTCTTATCCCATTTGAAGCATATCCTCTCGCTCTGCTGTCTGTGCAGGTGGGCCCCAAGCTGCAGGAGTGCCGTGGAGATTTTCTTTTATTCAATATATAAGAAGCTCCGTAAGTAACCTGCTTGGTTCTCGAATGGCAAAACAGTTATTCTCTACAAACCCGGCACAAATATTACATAGAACAGACAGTGCAGGAGGCGGCCATTCGGCCCATTGAGGCTGCACCGACCCACATTAAGCCCTCACTTCCACCCTATCCCCGTAACCCCTCCTAATCTTTTTGGACACGAAGGGGCGATTCATCACGGCCAATCCACCTAACCTGCACGTCTTTGGACTGTGGGAGGAAACCGGAGCACCCGGGGGAAACCCACGCAGACACGGGGAGGATGTGCAGACTCCGCACAGACAGTGACCCAGCGGGGAATCGAACCTGGGACCCCTGGCGCTGTGAAGCCACAGTGCTAACCACTGTGCTACCGTGCTGCCCCCAGTGGGGCACTTACAGAAGTGGTACAGCCCGGTGGCACAGTGGTTAGCACCATCGTCTCACATCGCCAGGGTCCATAAGACCATAAGACATAGGAGCGGAAGTAAGGCCATTCGGCCCATCGAGTCCACTCCACCATTCAATCATGCTGATTTCAACTCCATTTACCCGCTCTCTCTCCATAGCCCTTAATTCCTCGAGAAATCAAGAATTTATCAACTTCTGTCTTCAAGACACTCAACGTCCCGGCCTCCACCGCCCTCTGTGGCAATGAATTCCACAGACCCTACACTCTCTGGCTGAAGAAATTTCTCCTCATCTCTGTTCTAAAGTGACTCCCTTTTATTCTAAGGCTGTGCCCCCGGGTCCTAGTCTCCCCTGCTAATGGAAACAACTTCCCTACGTCCACCCTATCTAAGCCATTCATTATCTTGTAAGTTTCTATTAGATCTCCCCTCAACTCCAATGAATATAATCCCAGGATCCTCAGACGTTCATCGTATGTTAGGCCTACCATTCCTGGGATCATCCGTGTGAATCTCCGCTGGACCCGCTCCAGTGCCAGTATGTCCTTCCTGAGGTGTGGGGCCCAAAATTGCTCACAGTATTCACAATGGGGCCTAACTAATGCTTTATAAAGCTTCAGAAGTACATCCCTGCTTTTATATTCCAAGCCTCTTGAGATGAATGACAACATTGCATTTGCTTTCTTAATTACGGACTCAACCTGCAAGTTTACCTTTGGAGAATCCTGGACTAGGACTCCCAAGTCCCTTTGCACTTCAGCATTATGAATTTTGTCACCGTTTAGAAAATAGTCCATGCCTCTATTCTTTTTTCCAAAGTGCAAGACCTCGCACTTGCCCACGTTGAATTTCATCAGCCATTTCTTGGACCACTCTCCTAAACTGTCTAAATCTTTCTGCAGCCTCCCCACCTCCTCCATACTACCTGCCCCTCCACCTATCTTTGTATCATCGGCAAACTTAGCCAGAATGCCCCCAGTCCCGTCATCTAGATCGTTAATATATAAAGAGAACAGCTGTGGCCCCAACACTGAACCCTGCGGGACACCACTCGTCACCGGTCGCCATTCCGAAAAATAACCTTTTATCCCAACTCTCTGCCTTCTGCCTGACAGCCAATCGTCAATCCATGTTAGTACCTTGCCTCGAATACCATGGGCCCTTATTTTACTCAGCAGTCTCCCGTGAGGTACCTTATCAAAGGCCTTTTGGAAGTCAAGATAGATAACATCCATTGGCTCTCCTTGGTCTAACCCATTTATTATCTCTTCAAAGAACTCTAACAGGTTTGTCAGGCACGACCTCCCCTTACTAAATCCATGCTGACTTGTCCTAATCCGACCCTGCCTTCCAAGAATTTAGAAATCTCATCCTTAACAAGGATTCTAGAATCTTGCCAACAACCGAGGTTAGGCTAATTGGCCTATAATTTTCCATCTTTTTCCTTGTTCCCTTCTTGAACAGGGGGGTTACAACAGCGATTTTCCGATCCTCTGGGACTTTCCCTGACTCCAGTGACTTTTGAAAGATCATAACTAACGCCTCCACTGTTTCTTCAGCTATCTCCTTTAGAACTCGAGGATGTAGCCCATCTGGGCCCGGAGATTTATCAATTTTTAGACCTCTTAGTTTCTCTAGCACTTTCTCCTTCGTGATGGCTACCATATTCAACTCTGCCCCCTGACTCTCCGGAATTGTTGGGATATTACTCATGTCTTCTACTGTGAAGACTGACGCAAAGTACTTATTTAGTTCCTCAGCTATTTCCTTGTCTCCCGTCACAAAATTACCAGCGTCATTTTGGAGCGGCCCAATGTCAACTTTTGCCTCCCGTTTGTTTTTAATGTATTTAAAGAAACTTTTACTATCATTCCTAATGTTACTGGCTAGCCTACCTTCATATTTGATCCTCTCTTTCCTCATTTCTCTCTTTGTTATCCTCTGTTTGTTTTTGTAGCCTTCCCAATCTTCTGACTTCCCACTACTCTTTGCCACATTATAGGCTTTCTCTTTTGCTTTGATGCATTCCCTGACTTCCTTTGTCAGCCATGGCTGCCTAATCCCCCCTCTGATAACCTTTCTTTTCTTTGGGATGAACCTCTGTACTGTGTCCTCAATTACTCCCAGAAACTCCTGCCATTGCTGTTCTACTGTCTTTCCCACTAGGCTCTGCTCCCAGTCGATTTTCGTCAGTTCCTCCCTCATGCCCCTGTAGTTACCTTTATTTAACTGTAACACCTTTACCTCTGATTCTACCTTCTTTCTTTCAAATTAGAGATTGAATTCGACCATATTATGATCACTGCCTCCTAAGTGCTCCCTTACTTTAAGATCTTTAATCAAGTCTGGCTCATTACATAACACTAAGTCCAGAATGGCCTGTTCCCTCGTGGGCTCCATCACAAGCTGTTCCAAAAAGCCCTTCTGTAAACATTCAATGAATTCCCTTTCCTTGGGTCCACTGGCAGCATTATTTACCCAGTCCACCTGCATATTGAAGTCCCCCATGATCGCTGTGACCTTGCCTTTCTGACATGCACTTTCTATTTCGTGGTGCATTTTGTGCCCCCGGTCCTGACAACTGTTAGGAGGCCTGTACATAACTCCCATGATGGTTTTTTTGCCTTTGTGATTCCTCAACTCTACCCACACAGACTCCACATCATCTGACCCTATGTCGTTTAGTGCTATTGATTTAATTTCATTCCTAATTAACAAGGCAACCCCACCCCCTCTGCCCACCTCCCTGTCTTTTCGATAGGTTGTGAATCCCTGGATGTTTAAATGCCAGTCCTGAACCCCCTGCAACCATGTCTCTGTGATGCCTACCACATCATACCTGCCAGTCACAATCTGGGCCACAAGCTCATCGACCTTGTTCCGTACACTGCGCGCATTTAAATATAGCACCTTTAATTCTCTATTGACCGTCCCTTTTTGTTTTCTTAGTGTGGTGGACCTTGTCATATTTTGTGGGATGGGGACTATCGTAACCTCTCCTGAGTTTTGTCTTTCCGTGCTTTTTGGTATTCCTAAGCAGCTACGCGTCCCACTGATTACTTCACCTCTTGGTTCCCTGACTTTCCCTTCCCCCCCAATCTTTAGTTTAAAGTCCTATTGACCACCCTATTTACTCTTTTCGCCAGAACACTGGTCCCAGCTCGGTTCAGGTGGAGACCACCCCAACGGTATAGGTCCCCCCCCTGTCCCAAAACTGATGCCAGTGTCCCATAAAAAGGAACCCCTCTTTCCCACACCACTCTTTCAGCCACGTGTTAACTTCCCTTATTCTTGCCTCCCGGGTTCCGGGTTCGATTCCCGGCTCGGGTCACTGTCCGTGCGGAGTCTGCACCTTCTCCCCGGGTCTGCGTGGGTTTCCTCCGGGTGTTCCGGTTTCCTCCCACGAGCCCAGATACACGGGCCTGTTGGGTGGATTGGCCAGAATCAGTTGCCTCTCAGTGCCCGCAGGTTGTTTGGGGGGGGGGGGGGGGGCATAGCGGGGTGCGTTTGCAGAGGGTCGGTGAAGACTCGATGGGCCGAATGGTTGTCTCCTGCCATGTAGGGATTCAATGATCCTTCAAATTCTTTTTTGAATGAACCCTCTTATGTATGGACCAGCAGGAGGTGGGAAAATAGGGATCATCTGCTGCCCCCCACCCCCCCCCCCCCCCCCACCCCCCACCACCACCAACCGTCTGCTTCGTGAGTCCCAGGCCAGACAATGCTCTGTACAGGGCACAACATAAGGACCAGACACAAGCAGGGAGCAAAATGCAATCCATTTAATACTCGAATACGAATGGAAACACAACACACACAAACACACACACACGGATACGCCCCCCGTACCTCGCCCTCCCTCCCTCCCCTGTAAACCACTCCACAGTCTCAGCAGCAATAATCCTGGGCCCCCAAGGGTCGGAGGTCAAAGGACAAGTCGACACATGGCCCCAGTGAGCACACGTTCACGCGGACGCACACATACATACACACACACACACACACACACACACACACTGGCGTAACCGAGGCGCACAGGACACCGGGAGGCGTCGCTTGACCTCAGAGGCCGATGGTGTAGGACCTGCCGGTGGGGTTGTGGATGGCGGAACATTCCGGAGCTGTCACCGCCCACTCGTACCACACTTTCTTGGCGTTGGTGCACCTCCAGAAGCGGACGCAAACCATTTCTCCCGCCTTCACGCTGATGGGTTGCTGAGATCGGGGAAGGACAGAAAGGAGACAGATTATTAGAAAGAACACATATTTCCCCTGAACCCCTGCAGTGTTTGATGCTGTACCTGTCCTGGGAGTGTTTGATGGGGACAGTGTAGATGGAGCTTTACTCTGTATCTAACCCCGTGCTGTACCTGTCCTGGGAGTGTTTGATGGGGACAGTGTAGCGGGAGCTTTACTCAGTATCTAACCCCGTGCTGTACCTGTCCTGGGAGTGTTTGATGGGGACAGTGCGGACGGAGCTTTACTCTGTATCTAACCCCGTGCTGTACCTGTCCTGGGGGTGTTTGATGGGGAGAGTGCAGAGGGAGCTTTACTCTGTATCTAACCCCTTGCTGTACCTGTCCTGGGAGTGTTTGATGGGGACAGTGTAGAGGGAGCTTTACTCTGTATCTAACCCCGTGCTGTACCTGTCCTGGGAGTGTTTGATGGGGAGAGTGCAGAGGGAGCTTTACTCTGTATCTAACCCCTTGCTGTACCTGTCCTGGGAGTGTTTGATGGGGACAGTGTAGAGGGAGCTTTACTCTGTATCTAACCCCGTGCTGTACCTGTCCTGGGAGTGTTTGATGGGAACAGTGCAGAGGGAGCTTTACTCTGTATCTAACCCCGTGCTGTACCTGTTCTGGGAGTGTTTGATGGGGACAGTGTAGAGGGAGCTTTACTCTGTATCTAACCCCGTGCTGCACCTGTCCTGGGAGTGTTTGATGGGGACAGTGTAGAGGGAGCTTTACTCTGTATCTAACCCCGTGCTGTACCTGTCCTGGGAGTGTTTGATGGGGACAGTGTAGAGGGAGCTTTACTCTGTATCTAACCCCGTGCTGTACCTGTCCTGGGAGTGTTTGATGGGGACAGTGTAGAGGGAGATTTACTCTGTATCTAACCCCGTGCTGTACCTGTCCTGGGAGTGTTTGATGGGGACAGTGTAGAGGGAGCTTTACTCTGTATCTAACCCCGTGCTGTACCTCTCCTGGGAGTGTTTGATGGGGACAGTGTAGAGGGAGCTTTACTCCGTATCTAACCCCGTGCTGTACCTGTCCTGGGAGTGTTTGATGGGGACAGTGCAGAGGGAGCTTTACTCTGTATCTAACCCCGTGCTGTACCTGTCCTGGGAGTGTTTGATGGGGACAGTGTAGAGGGAGCTTTACTCTGTATCTAACACCGTGCTGTACCTGTCCTGGGAGTGTTTGGTGGGGACACTGTAGAGGGAGCTTTACTCTGTATCTAACCCCGAGCTGTACCTGTCGTGGGAGTGTTTGAAGGGGACAGTGTAGAGGGAGCTTTACTCTGTATCTAACCCCGTGCTCCACCTGTCCTGGGAGTGTTTGATGGGGACACTGTAGCGGGAGCTTTACTCTGTATCTAACCCCGTGCTGTACCTGTCCTAGGAGTGTTTGATCGGGACAGTGTATAGGGAGCTTTACTCTGCATCTAACCCCGTGCTGTACCTGTCCTGGGAGTGTTTGCTGGGGACAGTGCAGAGGGAGCTTTACTCTGTATCTAACCCCATGCTATACCTGTCCTGGGAGTGTTTGATGGGGACAGTGCAGAGGGAGCTTTACTCTGTATCTAAGCACGTGCTGTACCTGTCCAGGGTGTGTTTGATGGGGACAGTGTAGACGGAGCTTTACTCTGTATCTAACCCCGTGCTGTGCCTGTCCTGGGAGTGTTTGATGGGGACAGTGTAGAGGGAGCTTTACTCTGTATCTAACCCCATGCTATACCTGTCCTGGGAGTGTTTGATCGGGACAGTGTAGAGGGAGCTTTACTCTGTATCTAAGCACGTGCTGTACCTGTCCAGGGTGTGTTTGATGGGGACAGTGAAGATGGATCTTTACTCTGTATCGAACTCAGTGCTGTGCCTGTCCTGGGACTGTTTGATGGGGACAGTGTAGAGGGAGCTTTATTCTGGTATCTAAGCCCGTGCTGTCCCGGTCCTGGGAGTGTTTGATAGTGAGAGTGTAGAGGGAGCTTTACTCTGTATCTAACACCGTGCTGTACCGGTCCTGGGAGTGTTTGGTGGGGACACTGTAGAGGGAGCTTTATTCTGTATCTAACCCCGTGCTGTACCTGTCCTGGGAGTGGTTGATGGCGACAGTCTAGAGGGAGCTTTACTCTGTATCTAAGCCCGTGCTGTACCGGTCCTGGGAGTGTTTGATGGGGACAGTGTAGAGGGAGCTTTACTCTGTATCTAACCCCGTGCTGTACCGGTCCTGGGAGTGTTTGATGGGGACAGTGTAGAGGGAGCTTTACTCTGTCTCTAACCCCGTGCTGTACCTGTCCTGGGAGTGTTTGATGGGGACAGTGTAGAGGGAGCTTTACTCTGTATCTAACCCCATGCTATACCTGTCCTGGGAGTGTTTGGTGGGGACACTGTAGAGGGAGCTTTACTCTGTATCTAACACCGTGCTGTACCTGTCCTGGGAGTGTTTGATGGCGACAGTGTAGAGGGAGCTTTATTCTGTATCTAAGCCCGTGCTGTACCGGTCCTGAGAGTGTTTGATGGGGACAGTGTAGAGGGAGCTTTACTCTGTATCTAACCCCGTGCTGTACCTGTCCTGGGAGTGTTTGATGGCGACAGTGTAGAGGGAGCTTTATTCTGTATCTAAGCCCGTGCTGTACCGGTCCTGAGAGTGTTTGATGGGGACAGTGTAGAGGGAGCGTTACTCTGTATCTAACCCCGTGCTGTACCTGTCCTGGGAGTGTTTGATGGAGGCAGTGTAGACAAAGGACAAAGAAATGTACAGCACAGGAACAGGCCCTTCGGCCCTCCAAGCCTGTGCCGACCATGCTGCCGGACTAAACGACAATCTTCTACACTTCCTGGGTCATTATCCCTCTATTCCCATCCCATTCATGTATTTGTCAAGATGCCCCTTAAATGTCACTATCGTCCCTGCTTCCACCACCTCCTCCGGTAGCGTGTTCCAGGCACCCACTACCCTCTGCGTAAAAAAACTTGCCTCGTACATCTACTCTAAACCTTGCCCCTCACACCTTAAACCTATGCCCCCTAGTAATTGACCCCTCTACCCTGGGGAAAAGCCTCTGACTATCCACTCTGTCTATGCCCCTCATAATTTTGTAGACCTCTATCAGGTCGCCCCTCGACCTCCGTCATTCCAGTGAGAACAAACCAAGTTTATTCAACCGCTCCTCATAGCTAATGCCCTCCATACCAGGCAACATCCTGGTAAATCTCTTCTGCACTCTCTCTAAAGCCTCCACATCCTTCTGGTAGTGTGGCGACCAGAATTGAACACTATACTCCAAGTGTGGCCTAACTAAGGTTCTATACAGCTGCAACATGACTTGCCAATTCTTATACTCAATGCCCCAGCCAATGAAGGCAAGCATGCCGTATGCCTTCTTGACTACCTTCTCCACCTGTGTTGCCCCTTTCAGTGACCTGTGGACCTGTACTCCTCGATCTCTTTGACTTTCAATACTCTTGAGGGTTCTACCATTCGCTGTATATTCCCTACCTGCATTAGACCTTCCAAAATGCATTACCTCACATTTGCCCGGATTAAACTCCATCTGCCATCTCTCCGCCCAAGTCTCCAAACAATCTAAATCCTGCTGTATCCTCTGACAGTCCTCATCGCTATCCGCAATTCAACCAACCTTTGTGTCGTCTGCAAACTTACTAATCAGACCAGTTACATTTTCCTCCAAATCATTTATATATACTACAAATAGCAACGGTCCCAGTACTGATCTCTGTGGAACACCACTGGTCATAGCCGTCCAATTAGAAAAGCATCCTTCCATTGCTACTCTCTGCCTTCTATGACCTAGCCAGTTCTGTATCCACCTTGCCAGCTCACCCTGATCCCGTGTGACTTCACCTTTTGTACTAGTCTACCATGAGGGACCTTGTCAAAGGCCTTACTGAAGTCCATATAGACAACATCCACTGCCCTACCTGCATCAATCATCTTAGTGACCTCCTCGAAAAACTTGATCAAGTTAGTGAGACACGACCTCCCCTTCACAAAACCATGCTGCCTCTCACTAATACGTCCATTTGCTTCCAAATGGGAATCGATCCTGTCTCGAAGAATTCTGTCCAGTAATTTCCCTACCACTGAAGTAAGGCTCACCGGCCTGTAGTTCCCTGGATTATCCTTGCTACCCTTCTTAAACAGAGGAACAACATTGGCTATTCTCCAGTCCTCCGGGACATCACCTGAAGACAGTGAGGATCCAAAGATTTCTGTCAAGGCCTCAGCAATTTCCTCTCCAGCCTCCTTCAGTATTCTGGGGTAGATCCCATCAGGCCCTGGGGACTTATCTACCTTAATATTTTTTAAGACACCCAACACCTCGTCTTTTTGGATCTCAATGTGACCCAGGCTATCTACACACCCTTCTCCAGACTCAACATCTACCAATTTCTTCTCTTTGGTGAATACTGATGCAAAGTATTCATTTAGTACCTCACCCATTTCCTCTGGCTCCACACATAGGTTCCCTTGCCTATCCTTCAGTGGGCCAACCCTTTCCCTGGCTACCCTCTTGCTTTTTATGTACGTGTAAAACGCCTTGGGATTTTCCTTAACCCTATTTGCCAATGACTTTTCGTGACCCCTTCTAGCCCTCCTGACTCCTTGCTTAAGTTCCTTCCTACTTTCCTTATATTCCACACAGGCTTCGTCTGTTCCCAGCCTTTTAGCCCTGACAAATGCCTCCTTTTTCTTTTTAATGAGGCCTACAATATCTCTCGTTATCCAAGGTTCCCGAAAATTGCCGTATTTATCCTTCTTCCTCACAGGAACATGCCGGTCCTGAATTCCTTTCAACTGACACTTGAAAGCCTCCCACATGTCAGATGTTGATTTGCACTCAAACATCCGCCCCCAATCTATGTTCTTCAGTTCCCGCCTAATATTGTCATAATTAGCCTTCCCCCAATTTAGCACATTCATCCTAGGACCACTCTTATCCTTGTCCACCAGCACTTTAAAACTTACTGAATTGTGGTCACTGTTCCCGAAATGCTCCCCTACTGAGCTTTACTCTGTATCTAACCCAGTGCTGTACCTGTCCTGGGTGTGTTTGATGGGGACAGTGTAGAGGGAGCGTTACTCTGTATCTAACCCCGTGCTGTACCTGTCCTGGGAACGGTCATGAGATCGACAATTAAGAAGAGTGTTGAGATTGAAATGAGAGTGAACTCACCTTGAGGGGGAAGAGAATGGGGAACCAGGAGTACATTCCCGGGGAGTGATTCTCTGGGCGGATACCTGAACATAAACAGATCGTCACAGTAAATATCCAACTTCCAACCAGATACACAGGGCTCAATATCCTGGGGAACGGGAAGGGGTTTGTGTCCATTGGGATTGTGCACAGTGGGAGTAAACGGGAAGGGGTTTGGGTCCATTGGGATTGTGTACAGTGGGAGTGAACGGGAAGGGGTTTGGGTCCATTGGGATTGTGTACAGTGGGAGTGAAGGGGAAGGGGTTTGTGTCCATTGGGATTGTGTATAGTGGGAGTGAACGGGAAGGGGTTTGGGTCCATTGGGATCGTGTACAATGGGAGTGAACGGGAAGGGGTTTGGGTCCATTGGGATTGTGTACAGTGCGAGTGAATGGGAAGGGGTTTGGGTCCATTTGGATTGTGTACAGTGGGAGTGAACAGGAAGGGGTTTGTGTCCATTGGGATTGTGTACAGTGGGAGTGAACGGGAATGGGGTTGGGTGAATTGGGATCGTGTACAGTGAGAGTGAACGGGTAGGGGTTTGGGTCCATTGGGATTGTGTACAGTGTGAGTGATCGGGAAGGGGTTTGGGTCGATTGTGATTGTGTACAGTGGGAGTGAACGGGAAGGGGTTTGGGTCCATTGGGATTGTGCACAGTGGGAGTGAACGGGAAGGGGTTTGGGTCCATTGGGATTGTGTACAGTGGGAGTGAACGGGAAGGGGTTTGGGTCCATTGGGATTGTGTACAGTGGGAGTGAACGGGAAGGGGTTTGGGTCCATTGGGATTGTGTACAGTGGGAGTGAACGGGAAGGGGTTTGGGTCCATTGGGATTGTGTACAGTGGGAGTGATCGGGAAGGGGTTTGGGTCCATTGGGATTGTGTACAGTGGGAGTGAAGCATTTCAGACCCTCCCGGAACTTACTCAGAGTCACGTTCTTGTACAGGATGGTCTCAAAGTAGCCAGCAAATCCGTGTAGGACGGTGTTGAGGTTGACCTTGAAGTCCAGGGTCTTGTAGCGGTTGTTGTCATTCTTGCCTGCAGTCGGAGAGGGATTGGGAGCGTCACGGGATGGATTAAAAGCCGCCAGCCCATCTCTGTCCCCTCCTCCCCGGTCTCATCCCGCTTCGTTTGCCCCCCCCCCATCCCCCCCACCGTACGTACCGTCGTTCGGATGTGCGAAGGTGAAGCACGGCTGTGGGTCGTCGAGCTGATGGAAATTGTGGAGCCTCACCACGTACGGCATCTCGAACTGGGCCTGCGAGCGAGGGGGGGGGGGGGGGGGAAGAGAGAGGAGGGAGGTCACAGTCAGACGGACGTGCGGGAAAAACTAAACGAACCGCAGCGCATTCCCCGAGCAGAATGTGGCAATTCGGCCCCGACGCTCTGCGACAGCCCTGTGGCTCCTCTCTCCACCCCCCCCCCCCCCCACCTGTCCAGCATCTCTCCCCCCACCCCCACCCATTTCCAAGCGCCACGATACAATTCGCCTGAAACCGCTGGGCGAATCCCACACCCCCGGCCCCCTCTCCGGAGCAGAGGGGGTTCCTCCGGAATTTACCGATCGGGCTTACTCGTGAGCGGTTCCAGGGACGAGGGGGAATGTCAGCCACCGGGGGTCGGGGGGGGGCGGGGGGGGTCGGAGCAGTTGGGGCAGCATTCCGTTGGGAGCGGAGGAGAATTGGGGACGGGACGGGTTGAGGGCAACATTTCGGACAAGGTAGACATCGGAAAGTCTTTCCCGTTCGTCGAGGGAACGGGGGGGGGGGGGGGGGGGCGGGCAGGAGAAGGTCGAGGAACAGCCTTCCTCCCCGTCGACGGCGGCGGGAGCGGGGGGATGACGAACCGTTCCAGATGCAAACAGATGGACTTGAGGGACGTCAACTCGCAGGGTTGGTTGGTTGGTGGTGGTGGTGGGACACGACTGGCTCGCTTTGTATCGTATAGTTACGGCTCTGGTACTCTGATCAGCGCCTCCGTGATGGGTGCGGGGATTTCAGATACTCTATGTATCTGGTGCAATATGGGTCAATGTGTGCGACCGCCGCAGTCACGTTTTACTGTTCCTGGGTTGAAAGACAGCCGGGCTTTTTGGCAGCCGGAGGTGCAATGAAAGCAACGTAAAAGTTTGGACTGACGGACTTCTATTTATATTAAGAGGGCCCCCTGCCGAGTCGACAACTGGAGATAGTGTTCAGGTGATGTAGTTAATGGGAGGAGCCAGGGGTTGAGGTTCTCGGGGTTAGTTTTTGGGTGGGAGGGGAGCCAGCGATTCTACATTATTCTGACAGAGGGTCAGGCCTCGTTCTTTGAAGGAGTCTCAAAAGATCTCTCCCTCTCTCACAAAGTGGAGTACGCAAGACATCTCTGTACAGCGAGTCTGTTAACTGTATTTAAAAGTGGATTTTGACCCGGGAAGGGGTTTTGCCCGAGCGGGGATAAAAGGTTGCAGTTCAGATTCAGTGTGTCATGTCGTGCTTAAACATTGTGTAACCAGTAATTGGAAACTATTTATGGGGTTAAAAGTTGGTAATGTTGTCCGTCTTGGTAATAATGAAATGAAAATCGCTTATTGTCACAAGTAGGCTTCAAATGAAGTTACTGTGAAAAGCCCCTAGTCGCCACATTCCGGCGCCTGTTCGGGGAGGCTGGTACGGGAATCGAACCGTGCTGCTGGCCTGCCTTGGTCTGCTTTCAAAGCCAGCGATTTAGCCCTGTGCTAAACAGCCCCTAAAAGATTTGTTTTAATCTACCACATTCCAATTTCTTCGGGAGATCGCTCCGGGGGCGAGGAATCGGTTCCTCACAGCCTAACAAACAATTGGAGTTTCCGGCTGGTACCCGAGCTACTGTCGGGGTCTGGACTAGGGCAGTAGTAGCTCCCGCAGCAAAACCGCACTCACCTCAGGGTCCCGATCTTTCTCGCGGCAAGCGCGCACCTCGTTGTAGAGCTTGGAAGAGGAGATGGGAGCCAGGAATGAGGTGTATTCGGAAGGAATGCTCACTCCGTTATCTGTGGGTTCGAAGATAAGATTGCATGAACTGCCTTGGCGCTGGGGGGGGGACGCTGGTCCTGAACCCCCTCTCCGTTTCACCCTCCCCTCCTCCACTACATCTGACGGGCTCCCCCCCCTCCACCCCGCTCCCCCCTCGCCTCCTGCTCCCCCCCCTCCCTTACCTTTAAGGAACCTCTGCGCTCCGTCCAGACACTCAGGGGACAGTTCGTTGTCGCCGAAGGAGCCCAGCAGCTCGCTGACGATGATGTCGGCCTTGACGGGCGCCTGCCAATCCCTCATGTCGCAGGAGACCACCGTCACCTGGTCCCCCCACTCCTCGTACTTCCAGTTCTGGAGCCTGAGGGGGCGGAGGGGGGGGGGGGGGGGAGAAGAGAGACAGCGGTCAGAGACGGTGCGGAGGACAATGAGGGGGAAAAGGGGGGGGGGGGTGGATGAGAGGACAGACACCGCTTTTCCACCCCTAATTACTGTCAGGAGAGAGTACCTTTAAGAAATGGGTGTTTATAAAATAGCTGTAGTGGATGTACCTTTAAGAAATGGGTGTTTATAAAATAGTTGTAGTGGATATACCTTTAAGAAATGGGTGTTTATAAAATAGCTGTAGTGGATGTACCTTTAAGAAACGGGTGTTTATCGGTGATGTCAGAGTGTGGGTGGAGCTGGGCCGTCTGTCCGCTTTTGCTTTCGCTTTGGGCTGTCTGCTACAGCGAGACGTGACTGAACCTCTGCGAGCTAAAGAATGTCCGTGTGGGGATTTCAAAGTGGTAACTGTTCTCAGTAGAGAATTTAAACCTGATGTCTTTCTGTAAAATGGGTTCTTTTTGTCTTACGGACGTTGCAAGGAAAGATGAAGAGTTACTTATAGAGTACTGTATCCTTTGGGGGGATTTATTGGTGTTGATAGTTGTTAAGCTGTTTACTGGGGGTTTAGAAAGTGTTAACTGGTGAATTAATGAACATTGGTTTAATTTAAAAGTACTTGAACTCTCTGTTGCATCACACCTGTAAGGTAAGCCTGTGTGCTCCCCATAACCACAATCTATTAATCGTTGTGGGTCAGGTGAACTCCATGATACACTTTGGAATTCGCTAAACCCTGGCCCATAATATTACCAAGACACTCTACCCACCCAATCCCCTCCCACATCCCAGTGTACAATCTCCACCATCACTGACTCTACCCACCCAATCCCCTCCCACATCCCCGTGTACACCCTCCGCCATCACTGACTCTACCCACCCAATCCCCTCCCACATCCCCGTGTACAATCTCCACCAACACTGACTCTACCCACCCAATCCCCTCCCACATCCCCGTGTACACCCTCCGCCATCACTGACTCTACCGCATTAACGCCGTCCCAAATCCCCATGTACACTCCCCGAATCACTGCCCACTGACGTTACCCCTCACACCGTGAAGGACTCACGTGACGACAGCATTGATATTTTTCTCCACGGCAAACACACTGATTCTACGATCCGCCTGTCTGGCGGCGCGAAGCGAGGCATTAACCAGGGGACCCCGGCCAGCTCCCAGGACCATCAGCACCCTGGGGAGAGAGAGAGACCGAATTAAAATAACACACAGCAGGGCCAGTCAGTCACTCAGTCAGCAACACACAGAAACGCCTAATCTGCAGACGGGGAATGTACGATCTGCTAGCGCTCCCTCAGTACTGACCCTCTGACAGTGCAGCACTCCCTCAGTACTGACCCTCTGACTGTGCGGCACTCCCTCAGTACTGACCCTCTGACAGTGTGGCGCTCCCTCAGTACTGACCCTCTGACAGTGCGGCACTCCCTCAGTACTGACCCTCTGACAGTGCGGCACTCCCTCAGTACTGACCCTCTGACAGTGCGGCGCTCCCTCAGTACTGACCCTCTGACAGTGCGGCACTCCCTCAGTACTGACCCTCTGACAGTGCGGCACTCCCTCAGTACTGACCCTCTGACAGTGCAGCGCTCCCTCAGTACTGACCCTCTGACAGTGCGGCACTCCCTCAGTACTGACCCTCTGACAGTGCGGCACTCCCTCAGTACTGACCCTCTGACAGTGCGGCACTCCCTCAGTACTGACCCTCAGACAGGGCTGCACTCCCTCAGTACTGGCCCTCTGACAGTGCGGCACTCCCTCAGTACTGACCCTCTGACAGTGCGGCACTCCCTCAGTACTGACCCTCTGACAGTGCGGCACTCCCTCAGTACTGACCCTCTGACAGTGCAGTGCTCCCTCAGTACTGACTCTCTGACACTGCGATACCAGTGAAATTGGAGTGTGATTCGAACCCACCTCCTCCTGACTCAAGCGGTGCATGGTATTGGGAATGTTAACCACCGCCTTACAAGTGGCTCGAAGGGGGCGCGGAGGAAGCGCGTGCGACAAGACTCAGTCCGCCCGCTATCTTGCAGGATCTGGTACCGAGGGCCCTAATCTGCTCATCAGGAACCCGCGCACATCCTTACTGAACGTTCGTGTCCTTCTCCTCCTCGGGGATTCTGTCCAGGAGACACTTGTACACAGCCTGTGTGGCAGGGCGGGAAAAGAAGAAAAGGGAAACACGATGTAAAACCAACGGCCGGTTAGGATTCCCGTCGCCCTCGTGCCCGGTTGTGCCTAATTCAGGACGTTCCCAAGGGCCGAACCAGGCTATTTGATCCGCCTGCTCCCTGTTCCTCTCACCCTCCTCCTATCCCTCCCTCCTGCGCCTGTTTATCTGGAATTAATGGGAGGAGCCAGGTCCGTCGCAGTCCGCTTTGGCGGGAGGATTTTCCGGGCTGACCAGGACGGCAGCATTACCAGGCCGTGCCTGAAAGGGTCTCTCTCTCTCTCTCTTCAAGCAATCTTTCTGAGGAAAACTCTATGGAAGAGCACAGCAAGCACTTTGCGAACTTTATTTACCAGGGGCTTTTGACCTGTAATGGGCTTTGCTTGATTAGAGATAGACGGGACAAGTTGGCCGATTGTCCTTTTATTTCAGGAATCGTACTATCTGTTCATCGTCAGCCATCTCCCCTGAGATTAAGGTATTTAATCCCGGTGTTAACCATGACATTTGTTTCACGTGAAATGACTCCTGGAGCATCGTGTCCGATCCCCACGGTTTTACATGGTGAAATAATTGTTCAGCCGTTCCCGTCCCCGTATATTGGGGTCTGATCCAGGTATCGGCACACCATCAAACCTTTCAGTAATGTCGACGATCAAGTCACGGCACGGTAGCGCAGTGGCTAGCACAGCTGTAGAAGTCAACTATTTCCTAACACAACTGATAGGTAAAAGATAGAACATAGAACATTACAGCGCAGTACAGGCCCTTCGGCCCTCGATGTTGCGCCGACCTGTGAAACCACTCGAAAGCCCATCGACACTATTCCCTTATCGTCCATATGTCTCTCCAATGACCATTTGAATACCCTTAGTGTTGGCGAGTCCACTCATGTTGCAGGCAGGATATTCCACGCCCTTACTACTCTCTGAGTAAAGAACCTACCTCTGACATCTGTCCTATATCTATCTCCCCTCAATTTAAAGCTATTTCCCCTCGTGCTAGACATCACCATCCAAGGAAAAAGGCTCTCACTGTCCACCCTGTCCAATCCTCTGATCATCTGGTATGCCTCAATTAAGTCACCTCTTAACCTTCTTCTCTCTAACAAAAACAGCCTCAAGTCCCTCAGCCTTTCCTCATGAGATCTTCCCTCCATACCAGGCAACATTCTGGTCAATCTCCTCTGTACCCTTTCCAATGCTTCCACATCTTTCCTATAATGCGGCGACCAGAATTGCACGCAATAATCCGAATGCGGCCGCACCAGAGTGTTGTACAGCTGCAACATGACCTCATGGCTCCGAAATTCAATCCCTCTACCAATAAAAGCTAACACACCGTACGCCTTCTTAACAACCCTCTCAACCTGGGTGGCAACTTTCAGGCATCTATGTACATGGACACAGAGGTCTCTCTGCTCATCCTCACTGCCCAGAATCTTACCATTAGCCCAGCGCTCTGTCTTCCTGTTATTCCTTCCAAAATGAATCACCTCACACTTTTCTGCATTAAACTCCATTTGCCACCTCTCAGCCCAGCGCTGCAGCTTATCTATGTCCCTCTGTGACTTGTAACATCCTTCCGCACTGTCCACAACTCCACCGACTTTAGTGTCAGGATAGCTATTTAGGACAAATATTAAGCCCCAGTTTTTTCCCATTTTAAATTAAGGATTTCAACACTCTCATAGCCTCAGGTCATCTCAAAACGTAACAGCTTACAAAACAGCATAATTCACTTCCCTACACAAAAGGAACCTGATGCATGCAAAAGCAGTCGAGAGGAAAACAAACACTTTAACTGAACTGACGAATACATTTTTCAAGACCGCGTCCAAGGACAGGGCAGGCTCCGTAGCAACAGCACAGCAACGACACAGTCACACGAAGGCTCTCTTGTTATAACAGCCAAGTCAGCAAAAGGCCAGTTCAAACTGGTCTTGAGAACAGCACAATATCGCGTTCCTGAACATACACAAGTATGCAGCCACAAAACAATGAAAACTAATGTTGCGTGTTCAAGATGGACGGCTTGCCGTCAAATCGAATGTGTTTGAGTCTAGCCCAAACCAATTAGGATTATATTGGGGTGTAATTAGATGGCTAAAGACGGATATGAAACAGCAAAGCTGTGACGTTTCGGTCGGCCACTTTTAGCCTGAGCTGGATCATAAGATGGATTTCTTTCTCTCTCCTTCATGAATCATCTATACTTTGATCTGAACTATTCACTGTCTCCCCGTCTTCACATTTCTTTGTCAGACTTTGACTTCTCAAGTTGCTGCGAGCTGTTTGATCATTTCTGTGATTCTTTGAAAGCTTCGAACGGTCTACGAATTGCCTTTCGAACGGCTTCCGATTGCAATCAACACGAGACAAATGAAACAATTCCTATTTGCGCCTGAGAAGTTTTAACTTGAATTGCTACCGAGTCCCAGCAATCGCAAAGGGCGGCTGGTAACCGAATGGCAGACATATCAAAGAACAAAGAAATGTACAGCACAGGAACAGGCCCTTCGGCCCTCCAAGCCCGTGCCGACCATACTGCCCGACTAAACTACAATCTTCTACACTTCCTGGGTCCGTATCCCTCTATTCCCATCCTATTCATGTATTTGTCAAGATGCCCCTTAAATGTCACTATCGTCCCTGCTTCCACCACCTCCTCCGGTAGCGAGTTCCAGGCTCCCACTACCCTCTGCGTAAAAAACGTGCCTCGTACATCTCCTCTAAACCTTGCCCCTCGCACCTTAAACCTCTGCCCCCTAGTAATTGACCCCTCTACCCCGGGGAAAAGCCTCTGACTATCCGCTCTGTCTATGCCCCCCATAGTTTTGTAGACCTCTATCAGGTCGCCCCCTCGACCTCCGTCGTTCCAGTGAGAACAAACCGAGTTTATTCCCCCGCTCCTCATAACTAATGCCGTCCAGACCAGGCAACATTCTGGTAAATCTCTTCTGCACCCTCTCTAAAGTCTCCACATCCTTCTGGTAGTGTGGCGACCAGAATTGAACACTATACTCCAAGTGTGGCCTAACTAAGGTTCTATACAGCTGCAACATGACTTGCCAATTCTTGTACCCAATGCCCCGGCCAATGAAGGCAAGCATGCCGTCTGCCTTCTTGACTACCTTCTCCACCTGTGTCGCCCCTTTCAGTGACCTGTGGACCTGTTCACCTAGATCTCTCTGACTTTCAATACTCTTGAGGGTTCGGTCAACAGCGCCAGGGTCCCAGGTTCGATTCCCGTGCTTGGGTCACTGCCCGTGCCGAGTCTGCGCGTTCTCCCCGTGTCCTGCGCGGGGTTTCCTCCGGGTGGCTCCGGCTTTTCCTCCCACCAGTCCCGAAACACGCGCCCGCGAGCTGAATGGGACATTCCGAACTCTCCCTCCGCGTACCCGAACGGGCGTCGGACGTCGCCTTACCTGTTGGTACTGAGAGTACTTGATGTGGTCCTTCTCGAAGATTTCGTAGGTCTGCGATTCCAGATTGTCCATGAGGGGCTGGAGGGAGGGAGGGAGGGGGAAGACAACAGAGAGCGAGAGAGAGAGGTTGAAAACAAAATCGAGTAGGGCTGACGCGTTGCAGTCGGCTGTGGAAGTTGCTGACAGGCTGGGGGAAAGAGAGGATTTGGGTGGTGGCATTTATTCCCCCCCTCCCACCCACCAACCCCACGATCATACCTGAAGCGGACACTGCAAGTAGTCTTCGTATCCCTTGGCGAAAGCCTCGTAGGAGTTGGGTGGGGGCCTGTGTTGGTTGAGATACTCCAGGTACTGGAGGTAGGAGCGATATTCCTTCTGGGAGTGACGGTTCGAGCCGGTGATCACAAACTGAACTTCCAGCTGAGAGAGAGGAGGAGGAGGAATGAGAACAGAATCCGCCCCTCCCCTCCCAATAAGAGCAGAATTAGGCCACTCGGCCCATCGAGTCTGCTCCGCCAATCAATCCTGGCTGATATTTTCTCATCCCCATTCTCCTGCCCTCTCCCCATAACCCCTGACTCCCTTATTGATCAAGAGCCTATCTATCTCTGTCTTAGAGACACTCAGTGATTTGGCCTCCACAGCCTTCTGCGGCAAAGAGTTCCACAGATTCCCCACCCTCTGGCTGAAGAAATCCCTCCTCGTCTCTGTTGTAAAGGATCGTCCCTTTAGTCTGAGATGGTGTCCTCTGCTTCTAGCTTTTCCTACAAGTGGAAACATCCTCTCCACGTCCACTCTATCCAGGCCTCGCCGTATCCTGTAAGTTTCAATAAGATCCCCCCCTCATCCTTCTAAACTCCCAACGAGTACAGACCCAGAGTCCTCAACCGTTCCTCGTACGACAAGCTCTTCATTCCAGGGATCGTTCGTGTGAACCTCCTCTGGACCCTTTCCAAGGCCAGCACATCCTTCCTTAGATACGGGGCCCGAAACTGCTCACAATACTCCAAATGGAGTCTGACCAGAGCCTTATACAGCCTCAGAAGTACAACCCTGGTCTTGTATTTCTAGCCCTCTCGACGTGAATGCTAACATTGCACTTGCCTTCCTAACTGCCGACTGAACCTGCACGTTAACCTTAAGAGAATCGTGAACAAGGACTCCCAAGTCCCTTTGTGCTTCTGATTTACGAAGCATTTCCCCATTATTTAGAAAATAGTCCAAATTCCTCCTTCCAAAGGGCACAAGCTCGATCTGTTCCACATCCCCCCCCCCCCCCCCCCCTCCCCCGCCCCCAGATGGAAGTGTGTGAACAGAGAGCCAATCCCAGCTCCGGCTGCGTGACGGAAGCCCCCCCCACCCCCGTCACCGCCCCCGCCGGTTACCTTGAAGAGCCTGTAGATGAGGTTCTGGTGCATCTTTGACAGGACGGGGAAGCCTTTCTTGTTGGTGAGGAAGATGCTGGTGGGGAGGACGGCCGCCTTGATGGGCTCGCCGAGCCACCTGTCAATCACGCTGTCCGACGGCAGGTCGGCGCCGACGGCCAGAGCTGGGGGGGAAAAAACGTTACAGAGGTTAGAGAGATAGGGAGGGTTGTAGGGGCTGGAGGAGGTTACAGAGATAGGGAGAGGTTGTACGGGGCTGGAGGAGGTTACAGAGATGGGGAGGGTTGTAGGGGCTGGAGGAGGTTATAGAGATAGGGAGGGTTGTAGGGGCTGGAGGAGGTTACAGAGATAGGGAGGGATGTAGGGGCTGGAGGAGGTTACAGAGATAGGGAGGGGTGTAGAGGCTGGAGGAGGTTACAGAGATAGGGAGGGTTGTAGAGGCTGGAGGAGGTTACAGAGATAGGGAGTGTTGTAGGGGCTGGAGGAGGTTACAGAGATAGGGAGGGTTGTAGGGGCTGGAGGAGGTTACAGAGATAGGGAGGGTTGTAGGGGCTGGAGGTGGTTACAGACATAGGGTGGGTTGTCGGGGCTGGAGGAGGTTACAGAGATAGGGAGGGGTGTAGGGGGCTGGAGGAGGTTACAGAGATAGGGAGGGGTGTAGAGGCTGGAGGAGGTTACAGAGATAGGGAGGGTTGTAGGGGGATGGAGGAGGTTACAGAGATAGGGAGGGGTGTAGGGGCTGGAGGAGGTTACAGAGATAGGGAGTGTTGTAGGGGCTGGAGGAGGTTACAGAGATAGGGAGGGTTGTCGGGGCTGGAGGAGGTTACAGAGATAGGGAGAGTTGCAGGCGACTGGAGGAGGTTACAGACATAGGGAGGAGTGTAGGGGCTGGGGGATGAGCAAAGCGTTGACGTGATGCGAGACTCACCGAGAGTGATTCGCTTGTTGTAGTCACACAGAGCGCGGAAGTGGTGCCACCTGGAATAAAGCAAAAGGCACAGGGGTGGAGGGGGGGAAACGTTACCATCCACAATGTGTGACGCAAGGAAGACAGATGGAGCCCATACAGTTAACCTTGATTTGGGGGGGGCGGGGGGGGGGGACACGAGATGTGGGAGAGCTGTGCACAGATATCTCCGAGAGAGTGAGAGGGGACTAACAGCAAACCATCACTGTACCTTCAGAAGGTACTGGGATATTGCCGTGGGGAGTTCCACCCCATTATCTCAACAGGGGTCCCTCTACCCGAAGAGATTTGGAAAAACCAAACCTTCGATGTTTGCTGCTGGGCATTCGTGCTCACAACGAGGACAAGTAGTAAAGACTGCAACATTCTCGCGTTCGAGGGAGAAAGCTGGGGCTTCCCACATCTCACAGGAGGCATGCCAACCAAATGCCATCTCAGCCAGGTGGGTAGCGCACGCGTGTACGCCGATAGCCGACCATACGGGTGAACATTCATTTTTAACCCCTTGCGATGAGGAAGAAAGAGACTGGGACGTGCCCCCCACCCACCCCAGCACAGAGAGGACATCGCGCCACTCTCCACCGCGAAGGCAAGCAAAGATAGTTACCACAGCCATGTTTTCTCCTCCTCGCTGCAGTCCTCGGATCGCAGGACAGGGTCGTTCTCCACAATGTCGTCCCGCATGTCCTCAGAGGAGATCAGAGGCACCCTGATCCAGAACTACGGACCACAACGGGATAGGGAGCGGGTTAGGATGACACAGCAGCCAACAACCACTCTACTGTCCCCAACAAACAGTCCCAGGACAGATACAGTACAGAGTTAGATACAGAGTAAATCTCCCTCTGCACTGTCCCCCATCAAACACTCACAGGACAGGTACAGCAAAGGGTTAGATACAGAGTAAAGCTCCCTCTACACTGTCCCCATCAAACACTCCCAGGACAGGTACAGCACGGGGTTAGATACAGAGTAAAGCTCCCTCTACACTGTCCCCATCAAACACTCCCAGGACAGGTACAGCACGGGGTTAGATACAGAGTAAAGCTCCCGCTACACTGTCCCCATCAAACACTCCCAGGACAAGTACAGCACAGGGTTAGATACAGAGTAAAGCTGCCTCTACACTGACCCCATCAAACACTCCCAGGACAGGTACAGCACGGGGTTAGATACAGAGTAAAGCTCCCTCTACACTGTCCCCATCAAACACTCCCAGGACAAGTACAGCACAGGGTTAGATACAGAGTAAAGCTGCCTCTACACTGTCCCCATCAAACACTCCCAGGACAGGTACAGCACAGGGTTAGATACAGAGTAAAGCTCCCTCTACACTGTCCCCATCAAACACTCCCAGGACAGGTACAGCACGGGGTTAGATACAGAGTAAAGCTCCCTCTACACTGTTTCCACTCAAACACTCCCAGGACAGGTACAGCACGGGGTTAGATACAGAGTAAAGCTCCCTCTACATTGTCCCCATCAAACACTCCCAGGACAGGTACAGCACGGGGTTAGATACAGAGTAAAGCTCCCTCTCCACTGTCCCCATCAAACACTCCCAGGACAGGTACTGCACGGGGTTAGATACAGAGTAAAGCTCCCTCTACACTGTCCCCATCAAACACTCCCAGGACAGGGACAGCACGGGGTTAGATACAGAGTAAAGCTCCCTCTCCACACGGGGTCAGATACTCACGACAGTGGAATGATGTCCAGTCAGGAGGTGGTTCAGTAACAGTCGGGCCAGATTGCTGTTGTTACTCTGCCGCAAAGGGATGAGAAAAGCGGGGACGCCGAGATAGGCGGCAAAATTCAGTTCTTGCATCAGAGCCTGTGGGAGATGGAGGGTGTTAAATTAGGGGATAATGCTGAAAATCAGACAGTGCAGCACTCCCTCAGTACTGACACTCTGACAGTGCGGCACTCCCTCAGTACTGACCCTCTGACAGTGCAGCACTCCCTCAGTACTGACCCTCTGACAGTGCGGCGCTCCCTCAGTACTGACCCTCTGACAGTGCAGCGCTCCCTCAGCACTGACCCTCTGACCATGCGGCACTCCCTCAGTACTGACACTCTGACAGTGCAGCACTCCCCTCAGTACTGACCCTCTGACAGTGCAGCACTCCCTCAGAACTGACCCTCTGACAGTGAGGCACTCCCTCAGTACTGACCCTCTGACAGTGCGGCACTCCCTCAGTACTGACCCTCTGACAGTGCAGCGCTCCCTCGGCACTGACCCTCTGACCATGCAGCACTCCCTCAGTACTGACCCTCTGACAGTGCGGCACTCCCTCAGTACTAACCCTCTGACAGTGCGGCACTCCCTCAGTACTGACCCTCTGACAGTGCGGCACTCCCTCAGTACTGACCCTCTGACAGTGCGGCACTCCCTCACTACTGACCCTCTGACAGTGCGGCACTCCCTCAGTACTGACCCTCCGACAGTGCGGCTCTCCCTCAGTACTGACCCTCTGACAGTGCAGCGCTCCTCAGTACTGACCCTCTGACAGTGCGGCGCTCCCTCAGTACTGACCCTCTGACAGTGCGGCACTCCCTCAGTACTGACCCTCTGACAGTGCGGCACTCCCTCAGTACTGACCCTCTGACAGTGCGGCACTCCCTCAGTACTGACCCTCTGATAGTGCAGAGCTCCCTCAGTACTGACCCTGTGACAGTGCCGCACTCCCGCAGCACTGACCCTCTGACAGTGCGGCGCTCCCTCAGTACTGACCCTCTGACAGTGCGGCACTCCCTCAGTACTGACCCTCTGACAGTGCGGCACTCCCTCAGTACTGACCCTCTGACAGTGCGGCACTCCCTCAGTACTGACCCTCTGACAGTGCGGCATTCCCTCAGTACTGACCCTCTGACAGTGCAGCGCTCCCTCAGTACTGACCCTCTGACAGTGCAGCACTCCCTCAGTACAGACACTCTGACAGTGCAGCACTCCCTCAGTACTGACTCTCTGACAGTGCAGCACTCCCTCAGTACTGACCCTCTGACAGTGCTGCACTCCCTCAGTACTGACCCTCTGACAGTGCGGCACTCCCTCAGTACTGACCCTCTGACAGTGCGGCACTCCCTCGCCCACTCACCTCCTCAGAATTTGTCCGCACTTGTTCATCCTCAGAGTCAGCCTGTATCCATGGCGACAGCTTTCCCACGATGAGTGTGTTCCAGTCTGTCAGGAAGGGGAATCGAGAATGAGGAGCAAACTGAGCAGGTTTTGAACACGCGGTGTCGAACAGGAGGCAGGTCGGGCGAGCGGGGGCCGCAGGGCTGGGGGACAGTCCTTACCTCGGCCGGACAACAGCAGGTCGGAGCGGGTCAGTGCCCCCGGACGATCTTTGGCCGGACTCTCTCCGAATTCCCTCTTGAATCGGGGATTGAAAATGGGCATGCAGAGAAAATCAAAGCTGCGAGAGACAGAGACAGACAGAGTGAGCGAGCAGACAGGAATTAATAACCCCGGCCCACACAAACACAGGGGTCACAGCAGGAGGGTCTCCCGGGGATGGGGGGTCAGGGTGGGAACGAGGTGGGAGAGGGGGTCGGGGGGGGAGGGGGTCAGTGTTCAGGGGGGGGGGGTGAGGGGGGGCGGGGGGTCAGGGTTCAGGGGGGGAGAGGGGGTCAGGGGGTTAGGGAGGGGAGGGGGTGAGGGTTCAGGAGGGGAGGGGGTGAGGGTTCAGGGGGAGGGGTCAGGGAGGGGAGGGGGTCAGGGATCGGGGGAGGGGGTCAGGGATCGGGGGGAGGGGGTCAGGGATCGGGGGGAGGGGTCAGGATCGGGGGGAGGGGGTCAGGGATCGGGGGCAGGGGGTCAGGGATCGGGGGCAGGGGGTCAGGGATCGGGGGAGGGGGTCAGGGATCGGGGGGAGGGGGTCAGGATCGGGGGAGGGGGTCAGGGATCGGGGGGAGGGGGTCAGGGATCGGGGGGAGGGGGTCAGGGGGGATCGGGGGGAGGGGGTCAGGGATCGGGGGAGGGGGTCAGGGATCGGGGGGAGGGGGTCAGGGATCGGGGGGAGGGGGTCAGGGATCGGGGGAGGGGGTCAGGGATCGGGGGAGGGGGTCAGGGATCGGGGGAGGGGGTCAGGGATCGGGGGAGGGGTCAGGGATCGTAGGGGAGGGGGTCAGGGATCGGGTGGGGAGGGGGTCAGGGATCGGGGGGGAGGGGGTCAGGGATCGGGGGGGGAGGGGGTCAGGGATCGGGGGGGAGGGGGTCAGGGATCGGGGGGAGGGGGTCAGGGATCGGGGGGAGGGGGTCAGGGATCGGGGGGAGGGGGTCAGGGATCGGGGGGAGGGGGTCAGGGATCGTGGGGAGGGGGTCAGGGATCGGGGGGAGGGGGTCAGGGATCGGGGGGAGGGGGTCAGGGATCGGGGGGAGGGGGTCAGGGATCGGGGGGAGGGGGTCAGGGATCGGGGGGAGGGGGTCAGGGATCGGGGGGAGGGGGTCAGGGATCGGGGGGAGGGGGTCAGGGATCGGGGGGAGGGGGTCAGGGATCGGGGGGAGGGGGTCAGGGATCGGGGGGAGGGGGTCAGGGATCGGGGGGAGGGGGTCAGGGATCGGGGGGAGGGGGTCAGGGATCGGGGGAGGGGGTCAGGGATCGGGGGGAGGGGGTCAGGGATCGGGGGGAGGGGGTCAGGGATCGGGGGGAGGGGGTCAGGGATCGGGGGGGAGGGTGTCAGGGATCGGGGGGAGGGTGTCAGGGATCGGGGGGAGGGGGTCAGGGATCGGGGGGGGTCAGGGATCGGGGGGAGGGGGTCAGGGATCGGGGGGAGGGGGTCAGGGATCGGGGGGAGGGGGTCAGGGATCGGGGGGAGGGGGTCAGGGATCGGGGGGAGGGGGTCAGGGATCGGGGGGAGGGGGTCAGGGATCGGGGGGAGGGGGTCAGGGATCGGGGTCAGGGATCGGGGGAGGGGGTCAGGGATCGGGGGGAGGGGGTCAGGGATCGGGGGGAGGGGGGTCAGGGATCGGGGGGAGGGGGTCAGGGATCGGGGGGAGGGGGTCAGGGATCGGGGGGAGGGGGTCAGGGATCGGGGGAGGGGGTCAGGGATCGGGGGGAGGGGGTCAGGGATCGGGGGAGGGGGTCAGGGATCGGGGGGGAGGGGGTCAGGGATCGGGGGGAGGGGGTCAGGGATCGGGGGAGGGGGTCAGGGATCGGGGGAGGGGGTCAGGGATCGGGGGGAGGGGGTCAGGGATCGGGGAGGGGGTCAGGGATCGGGGGAGGGGGTCAGGGATCGGGGGAGGGGGTCAGGGATCGGGGGGAGGGGGTCAGGGATCGGGGGGAGGGGGTCAGGGATCGGGGGGAGGGGGTCAGGGATCGGGGGGAGGGGGTCAGGGATCGGGGGGAGGGGGTCAGGGATCGGGGGGGAGGGGGTCAGGGATCGGGGGGAGGGGGTCAGTGATCGGGGGGAGGGGGTCAGTGATCGGGGGGAGGGGGTCAGGGATCGGGGGGAGGGGGTCAGGGATCGGGGGGAGGGGTCAGGGATCGGGGGGAGGGGGTCAGGGATCGGGGGAGGGGGTCAGGGATCGGGGGAGGGGGTCAGGGATCGGGGGGAGGGGGTCAGGGATCGGGGGGAGGGGGTCAGGGATCGGGGGGAGGGGGTCAGGGATCGGGGGGAGGGGGTCAGGGATCGGGGGGAGGGGGTCAGGGATCGGGGGGAGGGGGTCAGGGATCGGGGGGAGGGGGGTCAGGGATCGGGGGGAGGGGGTCAGGGATCAGGGGGGAGGGGGTCAGGGATCGGGGGTCAGGGATCGGGGGGGAGGGGGTCAGGGATCGGGGGGAGGGGGTCAGGGATCGGGGGGAGGGGGTCAGGGAGGGGAGGGGGGTCAGGGTTCAGGGGGGGAGGGTGGTCAGGGTTCAGGGGGGGAGGGGGGGGTCAAGGCTCAGAGGGGAGGGGGGGGTCAGGGATCGGGGAGGGGGTCAGGGATCAGGGATCGGGGGGTGGGGGTCAGGGATCGGGGGTCAGGGATCGGGGGTCAGGGAGGGGGAGGGGGTCAGGGAGGGGGTCAGGGATCAGGGGTCAGGGTTCGAGGGGGGGGGGAGGGTGGTCAGGGTTCGAGGGGGGGGAGGGTGGTTAGGGTTCGAGGGGGGGGAGGGTGGTCAGGGTGCAGAGGGGGGTCAGGGGGGGGAAGGGTCATCAGGCTTCAGGGGGGGGAGGGGGGGTCAGGCTTCAGGGGGAGGGGGGTCAGGCTTCAGGGGGTGGAGTGGGGCAGGCTACAGGGGGGAGGGGCGTCAGGGTACAGGGGGGAGGGGCGTCAGGGTTCAGGGGGGAGGGGTTCAGAGTTCAGGGGCGAGGGGTTCAGGGTTCAGGGTCAAGGTTCAGGGGCGAGGGGGTCAAGGTTCAGGGGCGAGGGGGTCAAGGTTCAGGGGCAGGGGGGTCAAGGTTCAGGGGGTCAAGGTTCAGGGGCGGGGGGTCAAGGTTCAGGGGCGGAGGGTCAAGGTTCAGGGGCGGGGGGTCAAGGTTCAGGGGGGTCAAGGTTCAGGGGGGGTCAAGGTTCAGGGGGGGTCAAGGTTCAGGGGGGGTCAAGGTTCAGGGGGGTCAAGGTTCAGGGGGGGTCAAGGTTCAGGGGGGGTCAAGGTTCAGGGGGGGGTCAAGGTTCAGGGGGGGGTCAAGGTTCAGGGGGGGTCAAGGTTCAGGGGGGTCAAGGTTCAGGGGGGGTCAATGTTCAGGGGGGGTCAATGTTCAGGGGGGGGGTCAAGGTTCAGGGGGGGTCAAGGTTCAGGGGGGGTCAAGGTTCAGGGGGGTCAAGGTTCAGGGGGGTCAAGGTTCAGGGGGGTCAAGGTTCAGGGGGGTCAAGGTTCAGGGGGGGTCAAGGTTCAGGGGGGGTCAAGGTTCAGGGGGGGTCAAGGTTCAGGGGGGTCAAGGTTCAGGGGGGTCAAGGTTCAGGGGGGTCAAGGTTCAGGGGGGTCAAGGTTCAGGGGGGTCAAGGTTCAGGGGGGTCAAGGTTCAGGGGGGTCAAGGTTCAGGGGGGTCAAGGTTCAGGGGGGTCAAGGTTCAGGGGGGGTCAAGGTTCAGGGGGGTCAAGGTTCAGGGGGGTCAAGGTTCAGGGGGGGTCAAGGTTCAGGGGGGGTCAAGGTTCAGGGGGGGTCAGGGTTCAGGGGGGGTCAGGGTTCAGGGGGGGAGGGTGTCAGGTTTCAGGGGGGAGGGTGTCAGGTTTCAGGGGGGAGGGTGTCAGGTTTCAGGGGGGAGGGTGTCAGGTTTCAGGGGGGAGGGTGTCAGGTTTCAGGGGGGGAGGGTGTCAGGTTTCAGGGGGGAGGGTGTCAGGTTTCAGGGGGGAGGGTGTCAGGTTTCAGGGGGGAGGGTGTCAGGTTTCAGGGGGGAGGGTGTCAGGTTTCAGGGGGGAGGGTGTCAGGTTTCAGGGGGGAGGGTGTCAGGTTTCGGGGGGAGGGGGTCAGGGGTCAGGTGGGGGAGGGGGTCAGGGTTCAGGGGGGAGGGCGTCAGGGTTCAGGGGGGAGGGGGTCAGGGTTCAGGGGGAGGGGGTCAGAGTTCAGGGAGGGGGGGAGGGGGTCAGAGTTCAGGTGGGAGGGGGTCAGGGGCAAGGGGGTCAAGGTTCAGGGGGAGAGGGTTCGGGAGAGGAGGGGGAGAGGGTTCGGGAGAGGAGGGGGAGAGGGTTCGGGAGAGGAGGGGGAGAGGGTTCGGGAGAGGAGGGGGAGAGGGTTCGGGAGAGGAGGGGGTCAGGGTTCGGAATGAGGGGTCGGGGGGAGGGGTCAGGGTTTGGGGGACGGGGGTCAGGATTTGGGGGTCAGGGTTCAGGGGGAGAGGGTTCGGGACAGGAGGGGGCCAGGGTTCGGGGGAGGGGCCAGGGTTCGGGGGAGGGGTCAGGGTTCGGGGGAGGGGTCAGGGTTCGGGGGAGGGGTCAGGGTTCGGGGGAGGGGTCAGGGTTCGGGGGGAGGGGTCAGGGTTCGGGGGAGGGGTCAGGGTTCGGGGAGGGGTCAGGGTTCGGGGAGGGTCAGGGTTCGGGGGAGGGGTCAGGGTTCGGGGGAGGGGTCAGGGTTCGGGGAGGGGTCAGGGTTCGGGGGAGGGGTCAGGGTTCGGGGGAGGGGTCAGGGTTCGGGGGAGGGGTCAGGGTTCGGGGGAGGGGTCAGGGTTCGGGGGAGGGGTCAGGGTTCGGGGGAGGGGTCAGGGTTCGGGGGAGGGGTCAGGGTTCGGGGGGAGGGGTCAGGGTTCGGGGGAGGGATCAGGGTTCGGGGGGAG